>NC_051158.1:8155748-8197464 GCF_013339745.2 Dermacentor silvarum
GAAAAGAAAAAATGCGAACCATCCATGTGGCCCCGTTTACCGCAAACTTCTAACGTTTCACCGGAGCAATGGTCAATCACCGCATACACAGCTTCGCTGGTCATCCACCTTCACAGAGCGAAATGGCACTGAATTGTTTTTAACACCACAGTGTTTTATGCCGGGGTCCGCGATGAACTTCCTTTACGGATGTTACGAATGTGACGTTCGGCGCCAACGAATAAATAATGTTTTATTGACAGAGATGGTGCCGCTGTCTAGGAGCGGTGAAGCGAAGTGCTGCATCGTGACACTAAAGAGCGCCGCGACAGGAAGGGATTCGGTAGCCACAGCGCAGCGGAGGCTCTAACGTGGTATAACACGCTCTTGGCACTTTCCGCACATGGTTTGTCTTTCGCGTCGAATTAGCCTGTGGCGCCTCGTCACCTACTGAGTGCGGCTTCAATATGCATCAGCAGTGCTTAAACGTCACCTACTGCTTCACTTGCGATGACCACAACTAACAAAGCTGCTGCGCTAAGTGGCGAAGAAAGTCAACGACGTCGACGGGCAAATCTCGCTTTGGTCCGGCGAGAGACAAGCAAGCGTGAAGCAGAACGCCTTCGCGCGTTCGCGGCGCACGCGGCGCACGCTGCGAACTCTGCCACTCGCATTCCTGCAGCTGAGTGCGCCGCTAGTGAACTGGCTGCCCCAAGACACTACGGAGTCAGACTGAAATGCTCGTGCGGTCGCCGAAGCGACTCGGCTGCTGGACGGCGCTCGCCAACGGGACGCCTCGGGCCAAATGTTTACACCTGCAACACAGTCGCCGGCCCGCAAATCGTGCGCCTTCCGCTGCAGCGGACAGTGAGTTCACGAAGCAAACCTGCAAGAGTTCCTGTGAAGACACGTTTCACTTTCGTGTTCAACCCATACCTATGAACGAGGGATTAACCATAATTTGTTTTCTTTGGTTCATACCTAAAATCCCACACGCAAGGAGTATACCACGAGGGAAAGCTTGTGTTAGAAAATTTGGTCCAGCATATGTTCAATGCATGGGTCCGCAAACTCGCTCTTGCGCTAGACTCGCTCCGACTCACTGCGCCTCAGACTGACCCATGAGTATCAATCTGGCTGAGTAGAATTTTGGCAAGGCTGTGTCTGAGAAGGAACTAAGCAAAGATATATTTTGTGAGCAAATCAGTGAGATTTGTTAACGCGATAGCGTTAAGAGCCCCGTGCCGCAAAAACATCCGGTGTCGGCTTCGGCGGCATCGTCCGTTAAAGCAATCGATATCCAACCTTGACACGACTGAAAGTCACTCGATGCAATTCCATGCTAGGCATGTTGGGTTGCTCCCCGAATAAGACAACGACGAAGGTACCAGGACAGCTCCATAAAAGATCTATAGCGTCGACCGAAGTCTTTTGTGGTTTTGGCTGAGGCAATATATATATATATATATATATATATATATATATATATATATATATATGTATATGTGCGTGCGTGTGCGTGTGCGTGTGTGTGTGTGTGTGTGTGTGTGTGTGTGTGTGTGTGTGTGTGTGTGTGTGTGTGTGTGTGTGTGTGTGTGTGTGTGTGTGTGTAACGAACCATACAAGGATGGTGCGGTGCATGATTAAAGGCAGTGTTCGGGCGACCATGTTTGTCTCCGTCCGCAACCTCCCGCTCGCGTCACACAAGTCGACAGGATGAAGACCTCGCAGCCACCTCATCAGCTCCGCATCAACATGGAAGTATTCCACGCCACTCTGTGAAACCTCAGCGCACAAATCCACCACCGAAGCAGACCAGCACCATGAACGCATCATCGGAACACTTGGACATCCCCAAGTACACTGAATTAGGGGACGATGGGCTCGTGGAAAATTGGTTCCACCTCTTCGAGTTCCACGCATCCGCTGCATCGTGGTCGGAACGGGAGATGGTTGTAAACTTCAATTACTATGTCACCGGTGAGGCCTTTCGCTTTTACCTTACGCACATCTTCGAAAACGACGAATCGTGGAGGAAAATCAAAGAAGACGTGATCAGCCGATTTCACGTATAGATTGCAGACCCCTCCATTACCCAAAAGCTAGAGGCATTTAAACTGCGTCGCAGCAGTCATCCGCAGCCTCCACTTAGCAATCATCATAAGTGCCAAACAAGGTCTCGTATGAGGAGATCATCGATGAGTTTATCACGTCATGATCCTCCCGAGAAGACGACTGCCACGGAGCCACCTTCACCATCTACGCTCTCGACACGCCGAGAGCGTATGTATATATATATATATATATATATATATATATTATTGATAGGTAATTTATGAGTAATTGTGCCACAAGGCACAAATTATGTATTCGCTTTACGAATCAGTTTCCTTGCGCTAAAGCTTTATAGCCGAATTTGTGCCTTGTGGGCATGCATTCTGTATTTTAAAAAATGGAAAGATAAATGTGCTCGCTACGTTCCCTTTGTACACTGCTTTCCACTGAAATATGAAATTTAGGCAGGGAAAGATTACGTAGCCATGAAATGATGTCAACATACAATGGCAAGGAACAGTCGCGAAGGTGCCTTTGCATTGTTTAAAATTATGTATTCCTCTTTACTAACACCTTATCTTGCGACAAAACTTTATAGGCAGAGGATATGCTTGCCTTGTGGGCAATACATTCTTTAATATATAAAAGGAAACATACATGTGCCCAATGAGCGCCCATTTCAGTTGTGCGCTTAACAATATGAAGCTGCTTACACGTGGAGACTTGGCTCTGCTTAAAATCGTTAGTGCTATTGCCGCATAACTGCCAGCTGCGAACCTCATGCCAGAATGGCGGCGAATGTAGTTTTTATTTGCATTGTTCACATCTGTATATAAGTATTTGCAATAGCAAGGGAATCGATACGAACTGCACATCGTTTACCAAGGATGACCAACTTCGGATTGAGGATTCTCGTCATTCTGGCCTTGCTTGCATTTCTCCCGACCCTAGAAAAAAGAGGCCCTTGTAATGTCATTTCGCTAGGATTTCCTGTGTCAAGTGCTGCGAAGCCAGCTGGACAGCCTTCGAGACCATCAGGTGGTCCGAATAGTAAGTCTACAATAGTTTAAACAAAATGGTTCATACTCCTCAAACGCAGGCTTTCTTGACGAAAATGCACCAATTCACGGAGCAGGAGTAGACATAGCCGCCTTTCCCTGGTTGCATAATGCACCGAGATAATAGAAGCACACATTTTCAAGCATGTGTGCGCTACATGTTTCGATTCGATGTGGTGGGTAGCATTGCGGGTGAACTTAGAAGTATTCTTAAACATACTTCAATTTTACTTCTAGTAACCCCAATGATAAGTATTTCTTAAACAATGCAGCTTTATTTTGTTGTTTCTCTAGCTCTTGTGGGGTACAGCTTGCTGTTTCCCGTCTGTAGCGGTTTAGCAGGACAGATCAGAAGCCTGAACAACAACACACCTTTTATTCATATTCACATATCCGATGCTGCCACGGGGCTCAGAGGAATGGCCAGATCTTGCACTATCATGGCAGAACCCTATGAAAGACTAACGCAGCTTCCATGGCGCCATGACTTGAAATGGAGAGCAATCTGTTTAATCGTCCCCGTAAGGGATGTCGCGCAGCAGCAGGCCTTGCTCTCCGAATGCATAGTCGTTGGTCTCAGCATTTTTTGCGGTGTCTGCTGACCCCTGTTCCGCGAACTTGGCGTACACATTGCGGCAAAAACCATGGCCCTGCTGTGATGCAATACGTTCCTCTTGAATGCAGCCCCGCGAGTTCTTACCACTACAGATAGGGTGCGCTTTGCGAAACGGTTAGCTTCTGACTCGACATGCAGGTGGTGTCCTCTTTCAGGGGAATGGATCGTCACACCTGCTTCCTCTAGGAAATCGAGACATCTCAGGGAAGCAAGCAAAACGCTGTTTTTTTTTATCGACCGTTAAAGTTCATGCTCTAGCGCACACTGCAATCAGCTTCAAATACATGGCTATAAGTCATCTGCACGGGGACGTTCGCATTCCGCAGTTTGATCTCTTGCCGCTTATGTTTAATGATTAAGCGAATCTGTGACAAGTGATACACTGGAACCAGTGCCAAGAATGGCAGGAGCAATAATTCCAATTGCCTTCACGGTCCTTCTCTGTTCTGCCATGGGAAAAGGTGTAATGCCACATACGGTAGAAATAAAGACCGGCACCGTCTTGGCTGCTTTCTATTCTCTTATCAGACTTGCTTTTTGGCTGCAGCATTGTCGTCATCCATGACCTGCCTCACCGTGCGATAGTACATGATCTGATACATATTAGTACCTCCGTGTCTAAACTCCGCAAGCCTTCCGCAGTCCAACCCAATTCAGGTTGGCCTTCGCTTTTCGCAATTCGAAAGAATTTGCTGGAGTCAACCAGACTGGGTGTAATGCCGGCTGGCTAGCGTACGAACCGAAGGGTACTCACCCTTCCGTTCCTCGAAGCGCTCTCAGTGTCGGCCATCGCCTGGTGCTTGTTCATCAGACGGAATGCGCAACCCTTGCCTGAAGGAGAAGGGGTCGAAAGTGCATGAGGAACAGGCCGTCACCACGACGAGGCTTGCCTCATCGCGCGATGAGGGAACGGCAACGGGAGCTCGTCAAGCCAATGACGGTTCAAGGGTGCAATTTCGGGACGGGGGGGGGGGGGGGGGGGGGCTTGCGGCCCGTGAAATTCGCTCTGGAGCCTTGAATGAGCGCCCGTACAAAAATGTTTTGAAGCTGGGGTGACCTTGCCGAAGGACCTGAGCTACTTTCTCAGCCTCAGAGCCTCTTGTAGCCACTGTGCGATAAAGCTCCTGCCAGCGTTGGCTCCTGCATTGTTCGGACGTACTCTAGCAAGCTTTCGTCCTGGTGTTGCGTTACAAATTCGAGCTCACGCTGGACTCCCAGCTCGTATCCAGGTGGCAGAAGCTCTTCTCGGAAGCGCCTCTTGAATTCTTCCCCCTCGGAGAAGAAGAGTGGGGCCTCCATCAACGTCCTGCTCCTTCCCGCAACGCTACTGGCAGGACTCGAGCCAAGACATACGCTTCCGTGGCGACAGTGACTTTGTTGTACGGACTCAGCTTATCAAGGAAGTCGGTCACTTATGGCGGGTCGTCATAACATGCGTATTAATTCCAGCAGCGAAATGAGTCGTTGCAGTTGCGGTTTGGTTAAAGAACTGCGTCATTGTTTGACGAGGTGGTCTAAGGGATCAGTGACCATGGTGCACACCTTAGCAACTTGCTGCATCAGGTCCACCTTTACGCCAGGGAAATGCTTGCCGGACCGGAGGGCAACACCTTTTCTCTCGGTGTTGCTCTCATGCCAAAAAAGCAACGCAAAAAAAAACATGAAACGCAAACAAAATTTCTAAGTGGCGCAGCGAAACACAGCGAAAGCATTCTCTTTGACATGCACGGTCTGTGAAGGAGACACAAAAACTCGTTGGGCGCCAGAATGTGTGGTACAACATGCTGTTTCTCATCTGTAGCGTGAAGCAGGACTGGTCTGATACATGAACACCATAATGCGTTTTACTGCCATATATGGAGCTGCCGTACAGCCCAAATATGGTTGTTGCGTAGCCAATATAGGCTACACACCAACCAGCACCAGAGGCGCGCAGGAATCCTGTTTATATGCGCAATTGCCACCGGCACGCATACACCTACGCGATGAGTAAAGCCAGCCGGGTGCCCGCGGCGGCCTACGATGTGAAGTTCACTTTGCCGATAACTTTTCCTTATTTTAGCTTTCTGAGGACGTGTAAGCTCCATTTTGCATATTGCACGTTCTTTTTTAAGTAAGAAGAAATACTTATATGAGCTGAGCTAGAAATGTTGTCATCTTCTGCGTCTTTATAAGGGCACTTCTTAGTGCAATAAATCTTTGAACAATACGAAAAATATAGGGTCTAACGTTCATGTCAATCATATGAATCAAGCCTGTCTGTTTAACAGTGTTATGCGGATTCTTTCAGAAAGTGTTGTACTTCAGAAACTGTTCTTGTGGTCAATGCCAATTGTATCAAACCAATCAGAAGAAAACAAAACTAAATATTTTAATGGCCGAAACAGAACTCTTTAAGACCACGGCATGCCCTAAAGTATGGCTATAAACATGTCTGAATAGGCAACGAGCAGAAAAATCAAGCAGTTATTTTCACCTCACATCCTAGTTGGTTCGCGCAGGTTGATAGCATACGCAAAAAAACTTTCAACGGTCACGGAAGCATTCTCGTGTTCTCTACAACGTGTCCCCATAAGCTTAACCATGCAAAATACTATGCCATTTTCGTGCGTATCAATGATTACTGCTGATTATTACCGATTACAACAATAAAAGGAAGCGTATATAAGCGTCCGCTTCTGCAACAAAAATATAGAGTCATTGAATGAAAAGCTGAAACTAAGTTTTCCTTAAATTGAGATAAAAAAAAGAACCTTATAAAAAGATCACAACTGCCAAATACTCTCACTGTAGAATAAGTGTTACTGTTGGCGGTACACAAATAAGAGTCTACTTGTGCGTATCGTCAAAGCGCTCTTGAGAGACATAGCAGATACCTCATTGTAAGAAATCGAAGAACAGAGGACAATACCAAAGCTTGTCTCAGTGCGCAAAACATCGTGTTTTCTGCCTTGCGTCTTTGTTTTCACTACTCATTCAATTTAGATAATGTAGATTCATATATGTCCGACATCCTGATTTGTTGACATCTACAGTTCTAGCTTAGACCATATTTTTAATGTGTGCATATGGGCTTATTCACAATTACATCACGTGTCAATTGACCGTATCACTATTGGCTAATACCTTCTATCATGAACGGTGATATAAGGCAATAACTTTTTTTTATGAATATGAGCTGTGAATACTGCCAGCTTTGACTAGCAATCGCCAAATCATTCAAGCCACAAAAGAGGCTTTTGCTTGGAGACTGTGACAGCTTAATGTTTCGGATCCTGGAAAATCAGCACCTAGAAATTCGAGGGACCGAACTTTCCATAAGGGGACACATTACTAGCCAAACAGTTTAGGCTGCATACTTGGGCTACATATGTGGGCTGCATACATTATAAATCATACATTGTTTTGTTTTTTTTTTCACACGGCGCCACACTAAGCTGACACAAGCGCCACCACGTTTACCGCGCCTCCCATGCTTCTGCCACAACCGCTGCAGCAGCCGCGACGGCAAGACACCGTCGCCACATTCTTTCCCTCTCTCCCCCTTACCCGTCTGCATTGCTCCCGCACTGTCGGCACACTATTTTCCCCTCTCCCCTAGAAAGCTACACTGCTGCAGCGCAATCGCCACACTCTTTTCCCCTTTCCTTTATCCGTCTCAATTCCTGTCCACGTGCTGTGATGCAGACGTAAGCCGCCCAGGGTACCCCTTTGCGAGCGCATGCGGGTGATGCAAACGGGGGCTAGAGGGGAACAGTTTCGCTGTAATACACCACTTCCGATCGGTGGGAGCCGAACCAACACCTTACGGTTTAGTAGAGCGAAGACTTTCACTGAGCCACGTGACGGCTGTCCTTCCATCCTTTCTTCGGTATGTGTGTATGTGTGCGAGCGAATCCTCTGAAATTAATGAAACAAGAGTGAAGTCGTTTGGCGGCGCAGTTGTATAAACGTACATCGATTATCAAAAATTCGGTAAAATTTGAGAATGATCTTCAAAAACAGCAAATATTTATCAAACACCAAAAGTATTACGAAGGATAAAGGAGGAGGCAGGAGAGGATGTTAAAGGGGATGCAAGAACATAACCACGCTGCTTCTCGTTTTCTCTTTTTGTACAAAAAGAATCAGAAAGCGTGTGTCCACTGGTAAATTCTCAGCAAGGTTTCTCGGTAACAGAGGGGAATCTGAAAATGTGTGTTAGTATGACATTCTACCACCTCATCTTGGTTATATTTACTTTGTGTTCTGTGTGTTATTTATTCTAGGTAACGGAAAGCGTCCAGCGAGTTCTCAGGGTGGTGGCCCACCGAAGAAACCAGGAGGTCGTTGAGTGCGTACGGAAGTGCTCTATCACATAATATGAAAATAAAGGATTTCCCGCCCAAACTTCGAATGTTTCTATGAATGACACCATTTTGTCAATATTTTGTTGTTATTACAACAAAATATTATGCGAATAAAGCTGTTGTTACATTCAAAGTATGCTTATATAGCCTTTTGTTTCTATGTGATACTGCTTCTCATAATCGACGCTCTAATGAGTCTACGGTTTTCTGATTTTTAATGGAATTCCTAATAGCTTCTTCATCTCGCTTAAGTCGTGTGCCACGAACAGCAGTTACGGTGACGTGAACATAGCACTAGAGAACAAACAAGCGAATCCACAGTGGTTTTCATACTCCGAAATAACATTCGTCTACTATAAACAATCATACTAGTACCCATATAAAGCAGTCGATAAAATGTTCATTCTGGTATGTTGCACCCGAATGTTCTTATTTTATGTCATATAAATCAATAAATTATTTAATACATAAGGAAATACTGATCTGCCAAAAACTATCATATTGTTACTCATGAAAAACATTCAACAAGAAGCTTAGCTCAAAGAGTGCCATGAAGACAGTGTTCAGGCGTTATTTTCTGTTAAACACAAATGAAGGCAAAAATCAAAAGCAACACTTTAAATTTGCGACACTATCATTCGACAATTTACGACACTATCATTCAAAAGAATCCTTATTTAAGCTTTATATACAACAACAGTCTTTATATATAGCGGATATTACTTTTATAAGAGCAGATAACGGTCTGAACAGCTGTCATGGGACTTCATGTAGAATGCAAAAGGCACAGGGTGTCTCAGCAACTTATATTTGATGAAATTATTATTTTTAAATATGTTACGCGCTTACAAGAATCTTCATGATATGAGTTATGAATATTCGTTTATATTTAAATGTGTAAATTGGAACGAGAGCGAGATAAATTGCTAATAGGCATTGTAACTGTCTAGATGTTTCTAGAACATAACAGCATAACTTGAAAAAGACAGAGACGTAATCATCCAGACTTTGAACAAGTATTTATTTAAAAAAAAATAGATGTGACAAGAAAGAGTGCCGTGAAATTACGAGATACGAATATAAAAAAATACACCCGGGAAAGATAAATGCCAATGAACGGAGAAATTATAGTATTGGCAACTTGTCAATATCGATATAGATCCACTAAAGCATTAAACCTGATACCTGGACATTGGCTAGCCGGAAGGTAGAGTGTGGATGCAAAACAGATAGGCATTTCCAATACGTAAACAGGTGAAGTGAAATATAAATTTTATTTACTTTTGGCGGACAACTGACAAAGGCGCGCAAGCGATAGGTATTACGCTACGAATACCATAGTGTAACAACAAAACCCATATTTTCGTTTTCTTTTCAATCACTGCACGAGCTTTAATAAGCCACTACCAACTCTCCACCGACATTCAACGACGCAAACAGCGTTCACGGAAGTTTCAAGCTTTTCAGGACGCAGAATATACAGCTCCTTGCGTGGTTATCGCAAGAAATATATTGCGAGGGCATATAATAATATGTTGACAGTGTTAGATAGACGTTTTTGACGAGGGGTGCAGTGCAGTTTAGTTGGCCCAGTGGCACATCGTCAGTGACCCAGCCAGGCAAAAGGTTCATTAAAGAGTCGCGCATGCCCAGTGAATTCATGGTAGAGTTATAGCAGAAGCGTTAGCATCAAATGTGTACATTGAAAAGCTGCACATAGCCCGTGTATTTGCGGCCCAGCTTGTTCAAGCGCCGGGCTGCTGTCCTTTCGGGATCATTGTGAAGAGGGCTCGATCCTGCTCATTGCGGGAAAAACAATGAAGATTTTCTAATGGAGCACCTGGTTGGTCGAAATCACCCATCGCGGATTTGGCTGATTGAAATGCAGCTGAGAAACTTTGCCGCGCTTTCTAGTGCAGGCGCTGCGCTATCTAGCGGCGACACCAGGAAACGTGTGCGTAGCGCGGGTTCGTTATGGCCTCAATTTCAATAAATTAAAAGGATCTTTTTTTTTACTTCTACAGCGACGCATTCATAGTAGCTTTCACCTAGTTATACGAAAGTGTAGTGAAAGAAGTTCAATGAAGAGTGGCGCACACTTACTGTCAGATACCCAATTACTAAAGTTGGTATCAAAGTGGTTCAATGAAGGGTAGCAAAAACCAATCGGCACATAGACTGTGCTCAACTGAGCGTCAAAGACATTAACGGACATTCATCATGTACATATTTGACGTGCGCTATCGAAAAATAAACCGCTGAAGGTTTGCACACATGTGTGTCATTTTTTTTGTCCTTTGTATAATAGTATAGCACAGTAAACAGAACAATGTCATACCAACTAGCCCCCGTCGAAGCCTTATTGCTAAGCGTACTGAGTGTGTCAGGAGCAAGCAGATATTCATTTTTTTTATTCTTTATTCCCATTGTCAAGGATGGAGGAGGTCGAAGTAAAAGCTGCATGCAAGCACCTTGAGGAGCCATCAACCACGCTCAAGCAGCAACAATGAAAGGCATACGCACTTGGTTACATAGTCTGAAGCACGTCCACAGGGCAACTGATCAGTATGGATTACAACGCACTGAAAACATAAATGTACAAAATGCAAACTTCAAGACGAGTATTATATCTTACAAATCAAACAATTCAGAAATAGGTCAACTACTATGGGCAGATTAATGCAGCATTCGAATGTGTTAGCGAGTGGTGGAACATACCTACTAGGGGTGCCTGTTCCTGAGCAATTTGAATTCTGACGGAGTTAGGTTGCAAATTCTTATGCCTCTATCATGGAAATTATTCAGAAATTTTGCTAGGCAACACTTAAGCACTTGATCACCATATTTTGTTCGGTACCGGGGAACTTTCGGCGTTTCTGTGTGACTAGTAAGTCGAGCGGGTTGACACTGCTCTAAATTTGCTATTTCAACGAATGTGTTGAAATGTCTGTAATGGCTGAGATAAAGTTCCTTCAATAGCCTTTGGGTATATACGGTATTTATTGAATTTTAAGAAGAATATACCTGTTATAATGACGGTTCCCTGTGCTCTGTACAGGGGAAGTTTGCGATAATACGTAAGATTTTTTTTTTTTTTTTTGCTGCGTAAACACTACGGCTTTCGAAAACTGCAGTGAGCCCTTTAGAGAAGTTGGTATTTTAACACAAAACGAGGACAAATGATTTTCAAGAAGTTTTTTAAACATTTAACAAATTCGAAGAATGGAAATCGGACGATAATTTCTAATGTCTCATTGATCAGACTTCTTATGCAGGACTACAACACTTGCAATCTTCATCCGAGAAGGAAATGTTGCTCTTGAAATACGCGGAATATACATATACTAAAATAGGAGCTGTATCATGAACCACAATGATCGTAATTGGTGACATTGGTCAAACACATTGGTCATTTATTTAGTCATACTTATAACCCATCGGCATCGCAACTGGCCGTATTACGAAGGTCTTGGAATATTGAAAACATGTCTGCAGTGTTGCATGGCTGTAAGATAATTGTGTTTGGGTTGAAAGGCAAAAGCCTTTTCAGTGGCTCTGATGCCTGCTGAAGGTATCTGTGCTCGAAATAATAATTAAACGCTTCTGCCATATCCTGTACAATTTTTACCATATCCATGTATGGAAATTGTTTTCTATTTACTCAACGGTTTCTTCCTGCTCAACCATAGCACTTATCTTCTCGCATAGTAAAACACTGTTTCCCACACAAGATAGAACTTGTTGCAAAGAAATCTCATTCTTTGTTCTCTTTAATTCTGTGGACAGTTTATAACGAAAACCAATGAATTCTTTCAAGTCTACAGATTTTAGTCTCTTGATGAACCTGGCAAAGAGCTTTTCACGCTTTTTTTTCTTAACTGTTATGTTAGTCATGGCTTTCTAATGTTCTTGTGGCACATCGTTTACTGAGAAACAAAGTGATTTCTGTATATTGCCACAAATGTCTCTAAGAAGATGTTATAAGCTACCTAGCCTCAGCTTACAGAAAAATTTTGTTCCAGCACATCTGCTTATGTTCTGTCTAGAACATTTCTAAAGAACGTAACTGATTGGAAAGTGCTACCTGTTTATTTTAAACTGCGATCACGGTATTCGAAGTTAAGAAACATACAAATGAACATTTGATCCCGTATTTAAAATACTCGAAACACAACTTGTAGTGCATGGCAGCAAAGTGGCAAACTGGGTACGTTGGCATTTCATTTTTAAGAATAGTACAAGCGCGCGGAATACAAAGACGAAAAAAGGCACGCATGCACGCACCCACAAGCGCAACATCCAACAATTTATTTTTGATCCCCACGCTACTTTTTATAAGACACATAATCTGAGCACATCGGTGGGCAGAAATCCAAGGCACCACGAGAACAGTTTTGAACGAGCGAGAATGGCATACCCAGGAAATCATATTCTTTGCTTATCAGTGCGATGGACGCCATGGTTAAACACATTTCACCCATCTTTTCTATTTCTTCTGCTTTCATAATGTCCCTTGTAATGTGATTCCTAGTTCGACTAACAATTCCACGAGTGTGAAACTAGGGAACACAATCACAACTGCCACAATACATCGCCAGAAACCTACTGGGCACTTTTTGGCATTGTAACTGTGCTCGAGCAACAGACCGTTGAGGCAATGGCCGGTTTGTCCAACATTGCTGCGGTTACATGATGGAGGTAGACAATCCACTACTCATTAACAATGTGCAAATTTGTTTTTTTATTCTTTTCGCAAACACTGTTTTTTTGCGCGTTTAGAGCCCTGATCTTGCTTAGCATTCCCAGCTTTTCTGGTTCTGAACAAACCACTATAGGGCATCATAGGGTTACTGCATGCATTCGTGTTTCAGAAATTATTGTTGCTGGTATGTTAAAATGTCTTTAAAGCTGAAAAGGTTGCACAGCCGCTACATATTTGAAGCTTTCTACTGAAACAAGAAATTTACACTAGGGAAGCTTACGTAGCCATAAAATTGGTGTCAACATACAATGGTAAGGAACATTCGCGAAGCTCCCTTTGCATTGTTTCAAATTGTGTATTCCTCTCTTTCGAATCAGTTTTCTTGCGCCAGAGCTTATAGGCACAAGATATTCGTGCCTTGTGAGCAATGTATTCTTCATTAAATGGAAGAAAATATAAATGTGCACACTAAGCTCCCGTTTAATGTATACTAGGATTTCTTCACAAGATGAAGCTGCTTGCACCTGGAGACTTGACTCTGCTTAAAATCGCGACTGTTAAAGCGACATAACATTCAGCTGCGAATCTCATGCCAAAATGACAGTGAATATAATCTTTGCGTGTACTGCTAACATTTGTATCTAAGTATTTGCAAGAGCAAGGGAAGCTATACGAACTCTACAATCTTTACCAATGATGAAGAACTGCATATTCAGCTTTCTCGTCGTTCTGGCCTTGTTCGTTTTTCTTCCGACCATAGAGGAAAAAGGCTCTTGTTCTGCCTTTTCACTAGGACTTCCCGTGTCAAGGGCATTCATGCTAGCAAATCTAGGTGGAGAACCTCCGAGACGACCAGGCGGTGGATGTGGTAAGTCTACAATGATTTGTACAAAACGTTTCATAGTCCTCAAACACAGACCTTCATGACAAAAAAATCAGGCAAGTTTGCACTCGGTCGCGCAAAGCTTAGGCACAGCGAAGCTTACTGGCTGCTACTACTAGGTATGAAGTTGGTTGCTGCTAGGTCTTAACTTGGTTTAACTTAAGTATGTATGTAAGAAGGTATTCTCGAGCGATAATTTTCGGAGGTACCTTCCTTTTCGCGGCATTTCGCGTGACTAGCGCTGGACGCGTGGGCGCCTACGAGAGACAGCGCTCCTGGCATCCCACAAACGCAGGCAGGCTAACCAAGTTTGGTACAGTGCCAAGAACGCTGTCGCTTGCGGACGCCGAACGCGTTGATGACATTTCACGCGACTAGCGCTGGACGCGTCGGCGCCTACGAGCGACAGCGTTCTAGGCATGCCACAAACGCAGGCAGGCTAACCAAGGTTGGCACAGTGCCAAGAACACTGCTGCTTGTCGATGCCCAACGCGTTGGAGGCTAGCCGCTCGATATCAATCGGCCAGCTTTGCTGTGTCTTGAGCTTTGCGCGGCATAGTGCAAGCTTTCACCCTTTTTTTTTTTCTCCTGGCTCAGCGCGCCTCGGAGAGAAGAGAGACAGGGGTCGGGAAGGCAGCAAACTGGCGAGGAGGAGACAGCGTGCGCATGCACGCGGTTTCCTCCTCTTTCTCCGGCTTGCCATGGCCACCACTACGCACCACAATTTATGGCTGGGCTAAACAGCTTCGCTGTTAAATGTCACTGGCCTGTGCGGCACACGCAGCACAGTCACAGCATAAGCTGGTGGAGCGGTTCAAGAGTAGCTCCAATTTCGCCACCACGCACGACAGGTTCTTCGCGGCAGTCTCTTCGCCTCGTTTGGACGAGAACGATCTGAACTGTCCGCCCGGCGTCGACGGCGAGCTGCGGCTTGTACTGCTCTCTGCACAGCAGTCTGCTGCGCCCGATGATGCCTGGTTGTAGCCGCGCACGTAGCTCTACGATTCGCTTCTTTAACAGTGGTTCGTACCTTGCGAAGAGACGCCATAATGTGTACCGAAGAGGTATGCAGGATACGTGGCGCACATCTCACATCACGTACGTTGTTGTTGTTGATGATGATGATCATGATGATTTATTAGAATCTTCAAAACGGACTGGTGACAAATAGTCACCAAGCCAGCTTGAGTTAACCTGGTCCAGTTACATACAGCATGCAACTGCTAAATGCAACTTAAATGTCGGGCACACTGCGTTTGCAGGCACCTTAACTATATGGTGGCACCATAATGGTGGAGGCTCGGGATCGCGTTGATTGCGCACCTCGTCTGAATCGCATTTCGTCATCTGCGCCAGCGCGCCTGCCTAGGACGCGTTTATAGGGCATTTTTCCACTGCCCGGCACCTAGCGCTTGCGTCGCTCAGTGGTAGCGTCTGACTCCCATGCAGCGGGCGCGGGTTCGACCCCGGCGGGAACCGGGTACTTTCGGTCGCATTTCCAGTGATATCGGTTACGGACACTGGCTGACGGCGGCGGTGGCGGACACCATCGCGAACCGAAACGGCTATTGGAAGGAGCCCATAACAGCTTACGCTGTAAAAATGTGTAAAATTCATGGTCAGTAGTAGACATAGCCGCCTGGCCTCTGTTGCATGATGAATCGAGATAATGAAAATTACACATTTTGACGTGCGCGCTACATCTTACGATTCGGTTTGTTGTGTAGCACTGCGGGTGGCTTTAAAGGTATTCCTAATAGCCCTACTTCAGTTTTTCTTTTGTTCTCTATAATCAGAGCTTTTCCTTAAACACTGGAGCTGTATTTATTTATCCCACTTAGTGCTATGGGGAACAGCTTTCTATTTCCCGTTCGTAGCGTGAAGCAGGGGAGATCAGACACCTGAAGAACAACACACTTTTTAGACACATATCAGGTGCGTGCCACAAGACCCCGAGGAGTGGCCAGCTATTGCACTGTCGTAGTAGTAATTGATGAAGGACTTACGCAGCTTCCATGGTTCCATGGCGTGAAATGGAGAGTCATCTGTTTTATCGTCCACGTGAGCGATATCGCGCAGCAGCAGGCCTTGCTCTCCGAGTGTATAGCAGTCGGTCTGAGCTCTGCCTGCTGTCTCTGCTGGCCCACGTTTTGCCAGTTTGGCCTACACCCTGCGGCAAAAACCATCGCCCTGCGGTGCTGCAAGAAGTTCCTGTTTAATCCAATGCCGCGGGGTGTTCTGGCTGCAGATACCGTGTGCATCGCGAAACGGGTTGTTACTCCTAATGAAGGAGGGATCCTCTTGCAGGGAAATGTATCGTGACAGCTGCATCCTCAAAATAATTCCGGCTAAACAACATCGGAGCAGACATGCCAGGGAAGCAAGCTTAACGCTATTTATCTTTCTGCCGTTAAAGCTGATGCTCAAGCGAACACAGTCATCAGCTTCAATTACATGGCTAGAAGTCAGCAGCAAGTGGAATTTCGATCTCCGCAGTTAGAACTCTTTCCGCTTCCATTGAATGATAAGCGAGTCTCTGATGAACGATACACCGGAACCAGTGTCAATAAGGGCAGGATCAATCATTCCAATTGCCTTTGCACTCCTTCGCTGTTCTGCCATGGGAGCAGGTTTAATGCGACATACGATAAAAATAAAGACCGCCACCGTCTTAGCTGCTTCTTTTATCAGGCACGCATCTTTCTCTGTAGCGTTGTCGTCATCCAACAGCAGTTTCTCTGTACATAATGACTGATACAAATTAGTACCTCGGTGTCTAAACGCCGCAAGCATCCCGCAGTCCAACCCAATACAGGAATACCATCCTTTTTCGCAATTGGAAAGGCTTTGCTGAACTGAAACAGACTAGGGGTTCTGCCGACTGGCTTGAGTGCGGAGTGAAGGGTATTCACCCACCCGGTGCTCGAACCATTCCCAGTATTAGTAATCGCCTGGTGCTGGTTCATCAGGCGCAATGCGCAACCCTTGCCTGTAGGCATAGGGTACGTCCCAGTGCATTTCAGGGAGAAGCCGTCACCATGACGTGGCTAGCCTCATCGCGTGATGAGTTAGTTAGTTAATCCTGGTTTAATGGCGCAAAAGCGACTAAGGCCATGCTGCGCCAGTCACAAGACAATACAAAAACAATGTTAGGGCAGTCAAAGCTGTGTTACTTTATAGTTGATGTAAATAACCAGTTTCGTCTAAAAAGTTGAACAACTCCGTGAATGGCACTAGCGGGTCGTCTCCTAGTAGTAAGGAGGGGTGTAGAGGTATATGCAAGGTATCTAGATTTTGTAAAAGTTTCCGTCTCTGTGTTTCGGTATGTGGACATGTCATAATAATGTGCATTACAGTAAGTGGTTCATGGCACTTCTTGCAAGTTGGTGGGTTTTCTTTTCGAAGTAGAAAATTGTGTGTTAGATGTGTGTGCCCAATTCGAAGTCGACATAAGATTACCTCATAGAACCGCTCTTGGTGACTGCATGATTTCCACTCGCCAAGCAGGGGTTTAGTCACATGTAACTTGTTGTTTATGCACGAGTTCCATTCCTGTTGCCATCTTGACGCAAGGGCCTTACGAATCGCTTGGATACTGTCTTTGTATGGAAGTGTTGTGCGAGTTATGTTTTTGAGAGCTGCCATGGACGCACATCTGTCTGCTGCTTCATTCCCTGGTATCCCAACATGGCTTGGGACCCAGCAGAATCGTATGGTTCTTCCGTATTTGTTACAAAAGACCATGTTTAAGATATCACCAAGTAGGGGTTCGCAGGCGGAATTTAAATTTAAAGCTCTCAGTGCACTTAACGAATCAGTATAAATTATAGCATTTTTCAGCTTCTCGGTGATAATTTTTTTTTACTGCTATCTATATTGCATAAACTTCGGCGGTAAAGATTGAAGCAGAATGGTGCATTCGAATACTAGTTTCCCAATTTTTCGTTGCGATTCCCACGCCCACATGTTTTTGTGTTTTAGAGCCATCAGTGTAAAATTCTGTGTAATTTTTGTATTTTTCTTGGATAGCTCGGAACTCTTGTATTATGTGTTCTTGTGGGGTGTCCTTTTTCTTTAGATGTGTTAGTGTCCAATCACATAACTGTGTGAAATCGCACCACGGGGGCAATCTTTGTGGTCTTTCAGCAGCTTGCAGTACCTCTTGAGGAATATCATAAGTCTTGCAGTATTCCTCGTGCCGTAAAAGAAGTGGCCGAATCATGTTCGGCTTATTAGTGTAATGTAAGCGTGAGTTGCATTGTGTGACGATATTGTAACATAAGTGCTGCGGTGATGACTGAATTTTGAGTACATAAGAAAAAGTAAGTAACGCTCTGCGCTGCTGTAAGGAAGGCTCATTACAGTCAACGTATAAACTTGGGACAGGTGATGTCCTGTAAGCACCACTTGCTAGGCGTAGTCCAAGGTTATGTACTGGATCAAGTCGTCGAATGTAAGAATGTCTGGCTGAGCCATAAACTACGCAGCCGTAGTCTAGAAGGCTACGCACAACAGACCGGTAAATACGTAAAAGACATGTTCGGTCAGAACCCCAGTGCTTATGGGACAACACTTTAAGGATATTCAGCGCTTTATTTGTCTTAATCTTTAGTGTGTTTATGTGGGTCAGGAAATTCAGTTTGGTGTCAAAGGTTACTCCTAAAAATTTGTAATGTTGTTTGACCGGTAGTGTGGCGTCATTTATTTTCAGGACTGGGTCGCAGTATAGCCCACGTTTCTGAGAAAATAAAACAGTAACTGTTTTCTGGGTGGAGAAGCAGAAGCCATTCTTGTTAGCCCATTTTGCAAGTTTATTTATTGTGATCTGAAGCTGCCTCTCACAAGTTGATAAATTTGAGGCACGGCAAGCCACTTGCAGGTCGTCGACGTATATAGAGTGCATAACAGACGACGGTATAACCTTATTAACCGAGTTCATTTTTACAATGAAAAGTGTTGTGCTGAGAACACAGCCTTGTGGAACACCATTTTCCTGTGCAAATGTACGAGAAAGTACTGTGCCGAGACGAACCTGAAATGTTCTATTAGACATGAAATCAGCTACGCAGTTAAGCATTTTACCACGGATGCCGAGGTCAGCTAGGTCTCTTAAAATTCCATATCTCCACGTGGTATCATAGGCTTTTTCTAAATCAAAGAAAACTGCCAGACAATGTTGCTTGTGTAAAAATGCATATCGAATTTCATGCTCCAGTCGGACAAGATGGTCAGTGGTTGAACAACCCTTTTTATAACCGCATTGGTGAGGGTCTATTAAGTTTCTTGACTCTAAAATGAACGAGAGTCCTTATATTAATAATGCTTTCATATGATTTTGCCAGACAGCTGGTCAGGGCAATGGGTCTGTAGCTACTTGCGGATGTTGGGGATTTACCAGCTTTGAGAAATGGGACTACTATTGCTTTTTTCCACTCTTCTGGCATTCTCCCAGATTCCCAGATCAAATTGAAAAATTCAAGGAGAGCCTCTACAGATGCTTGGGATAGATGTGCCAGCATGGAGTAGTGAATACGGTCGTGACCTACCGCTGTTCTTTTGCCAGCTGAAAGGACTATGTTTAATTCCTGCTGTGTAAGGGGGGCATTGTACAATTCATTTGTCGCGCCAGTAGTGGGCAGCTTCTGTTTTTCAGCAGACTGTTTGTACTTTAAAATTCTTTTGAATAATTATCCGAGCTGGAAACATTGTGGAAGTGTTCACCAAGTATATCAGCCTGTTCTTGTAGTGTTGTTTGTGTACCTGGACTTGTAAGGAGCGGTATTGTATACGACGAGTAATCTCCCTTAAACTTCCTCACCTTTTCCCACATTTGTTTAGAGGTGACAGAGCTGTTTATCGAAGATATGTATTTCCTCCATGATGATTTTTCCGCCTGCCTTCGTATAAATCGTGCTTTGGATTTGGCCTGTTTGAAATGTAGGAGGTTTGTATAGGTCGGGTATCTTCGCAAGATTCCCCAGGCCCGATTTTGTTGTTTTTTTGCTTCTGTGCACTCTGGTGTCCACCAGGGGTTAAGTTTTTTGCGTACAAGGCTGGATGTTTGGGGAATGGCCTTTTCTGCCGCTGAAATTAAAACCGCAGTGAACCTTTCATTGATTTCGTTAACGCTTAGCTGAAAACACTTGTTGGAGCTTTGCATTTTCTGTAAAGAGTGTCCAGTAAGCAAGGTGTACCTTCCAGCGACGCGGTTTACAATTTATAATGGGTGGTGATGATGCGAGTTTGATGATAGCAGGGAAATGGTCACTGCCATACGAGGTATTCAGTACTTTTCCATTTAAAATCGGTAAAAACAGACGGTGAGCAAAAGGCTAAATCGAGGCAGCTAAAATTGCGGGAGCTTGGTGAAAAATACGTTGGCGCACCTGTGTTCAAAAGACAAATGTTATTAGTTAAAACGAAATCTTCGATAAGTTGCCCTCTTTGATCATTTTTATCGCTGCCCCAAAGGGTACAGTGCGCATTAAAATCACCTACTAAAACAAAAGGCTCCGGCAACTGGTCTGTTAGATTTTCCAGGTCTCGAGTTGTGAAATGTGTATGTGGTGGAATGTACAGTGAACAAATGGTGACAGTTTTATAGGATAAAACGGTGACGGCTACAGCCTCGTACGGGGTATTTAATAAAACGTTTCGTGTAGGGATGCCGCTTTGCACAACAATAGCGACTCCCCCAGATAGACGGCTGGAGTGTTCGCGGTCCTTTCGTATGACAGTAAAACCTTTAAGGAAATGTGTATATTTAGGGCCTAGATTTGTTTCCTGTAAGCAGAATGCTACAGGTGAGAGGTTGTTTATTAAGTCTTTAATGTCACCTAAATTGTTGATCAGGCCTCTACAATTTCAATGTATGATAAAAGCCATACTGATGGTATTGAAAATATTAACTCATGTATATGGATTCAAAAGTTGTAGGTGACATGTGTTAAAAGGGATGTGCTATTTGCGAGAGCGGTAACCACTCAGGTTACCGGTCCCTTTCTCGGCGCAGTTACAAGAAGTTTTTCCTTCTTGGTGCGCTCCAGAGAGCGCGGATCTTTTGGCGTCAATGGTGCCGGGGTTTTCGCGTCGACCTCCATCGCCTTCTCCGAGGCGCTGGATGATCGGGAGCCAGGCGCCGAAACGCACGTCTCGGGCCGTGAAATTCGGTTCAGCTTTGGGCCTTGCGACACTGTGGTCTGCAGGCCCGTCTTCGATGATGATGGCGCAGCACTGGCTGCAGCCATCAAGGGGGCGGATGGAGTTTCTACGGGCACACTGTGCGTGGACCCTGTAGACTCCTGAAACCGGTGTGGCGCTGCCCCCTGCCGCGCCGCACTGGCATAGCTAACTTGAGGTAAGTGCCCTAGCCTTTTCCTCGCTTCGTAAAATGAGATTTTTTCTTTTACTGTGATTGCGATGATCTCTTTTTCTTTTTTCCAGCAAGGGCAGCTCCGTGAGTAAGCTGGATGGTCTCCCTTGCAATTGACACAAAGTGCTGGAGCATTGCAATTGTCTGAAGGATGGTCGTTGGCACTACACTTCGCGCATGTTTCTTTACCTCTGCATGATTGTGATGCATGACCGAACCTCTGGCACTTGAAGCACCGCCTCGGGTTCGGTATGTATGGTCGGACTTTGATTTTCAAGTATCCTGCGTCGAGTGAAGTGGGCACAGTACTGGTTCCAAATGTTAGTATTACGTGTTTCGTGGGGATCTGTTGGTCGTTTCGCCGAAGTGTAATTCGCTGTACTTTAATAACATTTTGCTCTTGGAAACCTTCAAGCAGCTCTTCATCACTGAGATTCAGGAAATCTTCTTCTGATATTACTCCTCTGCTTGTATTTAGGGAGCGATGTGGGGAGATTGTTACATTAATGTCACCGATACTGGTGAGTTGGGCGAGCTTTTCAACTTGGACTTTCTTTTTCAGTTCGAGGAGGAGGTCTCCGCTAGCCATCTTTGTGGCTTTGTAGTCAGGTCCAATCGTGTTTACGAGGCATTTCGATACAAGGAAGGGTGAGAGTTTTCTTACGCTTGTGTTGCCTTCACTATGAAGGACATGGTACTTTGGGAAGGTGTCTAGGTCGGTTCGGAGGGTAAATTGGAAGATTGCATCGGTGCGACCTCTTTTCAGAGGCCGATCTGAAAGTCGTGGGAACGGTTCTGCCATAATATGGTTTCAAAATTCGGCGGCGGTGGTAGCCACCCACCACCGAGCCCAACAAGGGGACGCTACAGGTTAAGAGAAACCTGCAGACGCCAGCTATGCACCGCCACTATAACCTAATGTACATACCCAAGACTGGATACATTACACACGGTTAACCCTTGCCGCCCAGAAATACGGAAGTAAGAAGAAGCGAAAAGAAGACAGGAAAGATTTAAAGCGAGAGAGAAAGACGAAGATTGGAGAGGGGGACAGGAAAAGGCGACTACCGATTTCCCCCGGTTGGGTCAGTCCGGGGGTGCCGTCTACGTGAAGCAGAGGCCAAAGAGGTGTGTTGCCTCCGCCGAGGGGCCATAAAGGTCCAAACACCCGGCATCGGCTCAACCCCCAGGATCCCCCTTTCCCCGGACACGGCTAAGCCGCGCACGGTTAGACGCGGGAGGGTCCAACCCTCATGTGCTCGGGTCCGTGGTGTCGCAACACACCAAACGCCTGCTGACGCAGGCGCCCCTGCGGGGTCATCGCGTGATGAGGGACAGGAAACGGAAGTTCGTCAAGCGAATGACGGTTCTAGGGCACAATTTGGCGGGGGCACATAGATGTTTTCGGCAAGCAAAAGCATCTTGAATCCGGCGGGTTACCCCTACGATCTGCTCAGGGGCCTCTAATATGCGGCCATACAAAAATGGCTTGATCCTAGGTTGACACTGTCGAACGACCCGCGTGGCTCTCAGCCTCAGGCCAACTTGTGTCCACTCTGCGATAAAGCCTCTGCATTGTTCGAACGTACTCGAGCAAGCCATGGTCCTGGTGTTGCGTTCAAAAATCAAGCTTACACTTGACTTGTAGCTCCTATACATGTGGTAGAAACTATTATCTGAAGCGCGCCTCGAATTCTTTCCCCGTTGGAAAAGAAGACTGGAGTCTCCTCAAGGCGCTCCGCCTTCCCGCAAAACTACTGCCAAGACTTGAGCCAAGACAAACGCTTCCGAGGCAACAGTGGCTCTGGCGCGTAGATTGAGCTTTTTGAGGAAGTCGTCCACTGATGCCGGACGTTATGATCTGTGTATTTTGTCAGCTCAACGAGTGGTTGCAGTTGCGGTTTGGTTAAACAGCTGCGCGAATGATTGGCGAGGCAGCCCAAATGGTCAAACAGCAAAGATTTGCGAAACACCAACAGCATAATAAATGGAATAAGGGGGAGGCAGGAGTGAGTGTTAAGGGGGATGCAAGAACATAAACACGCCGCTTTTGTATTTCTAGTTTTGTATTAGAAGAAACAGGTAGCACGCGTCCACTCGTAATTTCTCACAGGACTTCTCGGTAACAGAGGCAATTCTGCAACTACTTGTTAGTTCGACTTTCTACAACGTAATCTTGGTTATATTTCCTAATCCTAATAACCGCGTTTCTTTTTGTTAGAGAATGGAAATATTTTAACTGCGCAAGAAATAGGGACAAAGCAGGAAAATGTGGTTGATCCCTCTTATATAGGAATCGGTATAGAACACGAAAGTGAAACGTGTCTTCACAGAAGTAGTGTAATGTTTATTGCACATTGATATATAATGTCTATTGGTGTTTTGTGGCTAAAGCGCCCTTAGGCGTTGATGCACCCACGCTGACGTCTGGTGGCACGTCTCCTCCATCACGACTACCAACGTCGATGACCATGAGCAACCGTCGTGCATATGGAAGCTGCACTACGCTGCACACGCTAGCACAACGCGAAAGACGAAGCACGTAACTGACACACTAATACAACGCGCAAGACAAAGCACGTAACTGAATCGTCACCGAGTCAAATCAGCGCGTACAGCGCGTCGTAATTGCAGCCTCCGCGATCAACTTCAGAAACATTTTCAGAGCTAATTGCGGAGGCCACGCTCCGCTGTGCTGAGTACGGTGAACGCCACCTAGGTGGCGTTGGTAGTGCTTCTTGATGCCAGCGTCCCTTCGAATGCTGGCATCGAGGCGTCGTAGTGCTGAGACCACCGAAGCGTTCACTGTCGGTGCGCGTTAGTGTCATAATGCAGTACTTCTCTTTTCTGCTCGTAGGCGGCGGCACCGCCCCGAGCAAGAGCGCGGGTACACGGAGGAGTGTTAGATATATAAGGCGCGTCTGTGCAGCTCTGTGCAAATGCGTTTGTGGCGAAATGGGTTAAACGCTCGGCGATCTATCGTCGCGGACCGAGAGGTCGTGGGTTCGATTTGCAAATTTTGCATGTTTGTGGAACTTTTTCTTCTGGTTTCTTTCTTTGTATTATGTTCTATGACGTATTTCCGTGACGGAAATACGTCATTGACGTATTCACTGACGTATTTCCGTGACGGAAATACGTCAGTGAAGTCTTGGTGGACCCCGGCATAAAACACTTTCGTGTTAAAAAATTATGCTTGAAATTATGCTTGAAATTATCCTGTGACATTAACAGCTGACAACACTTTGTAAAAACATTCCGTAGCGTTTATTCATTATTTCTTTCTTAAGTTTTAAGCACGTATCGTTTAAACTATGCTTGTGTTTTCTCATTTTCTTCAAACGCACACCACTTCCAAAGAAAGCACTTCTCTTTCACAGGACCAAGCGGAGGTGGCGGAAGCAAGCGTCCAGGGGGTGCCTCGGGCAATGGCCCACCGAAGAGACCAAAGATTTAACATTAGTCGTTGACCGTATAAGGCGGTGCGGCGTCAAATATTGTCAAAATAAAGGATTTGCTTAATAGCCTTGCAATTTTCCTATTATTGACAATCCTTTGTCAATAGTTTCTAAATTAGGCTTATGTGTGTCGCACCGATCAAAACTGTCGTTGCTATGCTTATATAGACTTTTGTCTCTAGGCAATGCTGCGTCATATAATGGACGGTGTAATACGTCTTCGGGTTGTATGGTTTTTTATTTACATTCGTAACAGCTTCTTGATCTTCCTTATAGCATGGCACAACGAACAACAGTTACGGTCATGTGAACATTGTACTAGAGAGCGAGCAAGATAATCCGGAGTAGGTTTCATACTCAGAAATAACTTTAGTCTGCTATAAACAATCATACTATTACCTAAGAAGACAGTAAATAAAATGTTGATTGTACATGATAGACGCATGCTTTTATTTTATTTCCCATTAATAAATTAATAAATAAATAAATAACCATGGGTATGGTCGTCATTCTATTTAACCCACTAGAAGATATCCTCTCACAAATGAATGTCGATGATGTGATTATTATTTATTAGAATGTAAGGGTGGTACAAATTTTTGAAGAACTCTGATCCGGTCCTTGTACATTGCATTCTTTTTTATTTATTTATATTTTATTTCTACATCACACAGCCCAACTTAATCGGGAAGTCCTTGACCCCCTCGAATGCCCCCTAATGACCGAGTAGTACTCGCCTTGGATCTTAAGGGGGAATTTGACAACGTAACACACGAGATCATACTCACTCACTCAAGACATTCCGATACATACGCCAAATTCTCACGGATCGACATTCCTACAGCTGCATCCAATACAGAGAGCACGGTCCTTACCTACTCGGCACGCGGGGTAACCCCCCAAGGCGCGGCACTTTCCCCACTACTCTTCAATCTGATCATGCATGCACCTGCCGGTCCAGCAGGGTGGTGTCGCCGGCATGCAGCACGCCCTCTACGCCGATAACATCAACCATGGGCCATGCAGAGCTGCATAGGGCACATTGAAACCAGTCTGCAAACAGCGGCGATGATACTAGACCGCTACGCCCGCAGCTGTGGTCTTCAATGTTTCAAAAAAAATTGGAATTTGTGCACCTCCGCCCCTCGACAAAGGGCACAACTAAAATCTCTCTGTCTCTTGACAGTGGTCCCATACACGAAGCTGACGAGATCTGGGTACTCAGACTCTACATCTACAAACACAGATGGCCAGATACTACATTGGCCAAACTCCGTAAGGTGGGGGACCAGGTGGGCAGTATGGTCCGCGCCGGGTTTCCAACAAACGCCGGCGTTTGCGAAGTAAGGATGCCATGCGGCTGGCAAACGCCTTCGTGACAAGTAGAATTCTTTATTCGACTCCTTACCTTCACTTACGGAAACAAGAGGAGAAGGCCCTTGAGGTCATCCTCCGCAAAATTGTTAAGCGTGCCCTGGACCTCCCCGTCGCCACTCCCAACAGCCATCTTATGGCCTTTGGTGTAGTGAACACTTTCTGGGAGCTCCGGGAAGCGCACCTTACAAACCAGTACACATGCCTGTCGCAAGCAGAGTCAGGTCACCGCCTTCTTGCTGGACTCCAAATCTAACAAACCATTCCCATGGAGGATTGGTTTCGCATCCCAGAACGGTGGATACTCGCCTTCCACGTGTGACCTCTTCTAACCAAAATGTCACACGAAGATCATAATTGCCGGCGCCCGGCGTGCGCAGAAGTCCTAGCACCACATTATGGCAACTAAATAGGTGTATACTGCGTGGACGCCTCCGGCCCTCACCACGGGAGATAGTGCACGACCAGCAGTAGTTCACTACAGCAACACAGATACCGGCCTAGCTTTTAGAGCCCGCAATGCAACACACGCGGAAGAAGTCGCCATCGCTCTCGCGGCCTCACAACCCGATTTGAAATACATAATCACCGACTAGTGAGAGCCTGTCCGAACTTCGAACAAGGCTGGACCCCCTTTCTAGCGTAAATCTACAGAGATTGCATACGGGATACGGACCCCGTACACCGTTAACTGATATGGGCCCCTGCTCATCAGAGGTTAGCCGGAAACGAGGCAGCCGCCCACGCTCTCTCTCACCGGGCTGTTTTCTCTTCCGCACCCGATCAGGAACACGATTTTAATCCTGCCTATACCTTTAAAGATATTACAACATCCTATCAAGACAGTCATCGTCTTTACCACCGCCCATGTAAAGGCCTTAAGAAGGAAGATTGATTGATGTGTGGTGCTTAATGGCGCAAGGGCCAAGTATGGCCAAAGAGCGCAATGACAAATGGTAATGAATTGTTCATGTATTATAAATGAAGTGATTGAATTGAGTTACATGTGTAAATTTAGTTTGGCTGTAAAGAGGCCTAAGAACGGGTCGCTGTAAACTGCGTAAAATATAATGACAATGATTTATAAAATAAAAAGTGCATAAAAGTTTCACTACGATAAACTGATGTAATAAAGACATACAATAACTACTGTCTCCACAGGGCTCTTGAAGTAGAGAGCTCAGAGGTATGTTCTATAAAGAGTAATGTCACTGCAGCTACAGCCTCGAAGGCGAGGCTTTGCTACATATGACCCGGCCAAATTATTTCTAAGACGTTCACTTCATCTAAAAAGCTAAAAACTGTTTCCAGGTTAAAAAGCGGTTCGTTACTAAGAAAAAATGCTGGGTGAAGTGGAATTTGCTGGCGATCCGCAGAACGGAAGTAATTTTTACGCTCAGCTTCTAATTCTCTACACTGGACTAGGACATGGAGCACTGTAAGGGTGTCGCCACACCTTCGACATGATGGAGGATCACTTCCAGTCAATAGGTAAGAGTGGGTGCCGAAGGTGTGACCTATTCTTAATCGACAAAGGAGCACTTCTTTGTATCGTGCTGTTTTTTCGGATATCCAGTGCCCTAATTTAGGTTTGATCAAGTGCAGTTTATTGGCTACCTGGGTATCCCACTCTTTCTGCCAGTGCTTCTTCAGCTTATGCCGTACGTATGGTTTAATGTCTGTGGCCGGAATGGGTATGTTTATGTCAGTGTCGCTAAAAGCTACCGAAGTGGCGTTCTCGTCAGCATCTTCGTTGCCTTTTATACCACTGTGTCCAGGTACCCAGCATAGGATGATTACTTGTTTGCCCATATAAGCTGAGCATAGCAATGCATAGAGTTCGTTAAAGACAGTGTTTTTATGTTTTCGTAAACTACACTCAGAGAGTCCGTGAACACTACAGCCCTAGTGAGAGTCGTTTCAGTTATGTGTTTTACTGCAGTAAGGATCGCGTATGCTTTAGCCGTAAAAATACTGGTATGTGGGTTAAGTGTACCGGATAGTAAAAGCGATGGTCCTACAGCTGCGTAAGCAACACCGGCAGGAGACTTTGAAGCGTCTGTATAAAACTCAGCACAGGAATATTTCTCCTGAAGCTCAAGGAAATGTGAATGTATATGTGCCTCAGGTGCTTGTTTTGAAATTTCTACGAAAGAGATGTCACATTCGATAGTCTGCCACTCCCAAGGCGGTCGAAGCCGAGTAGGAGCCATTAGGACATTCTCTAGAAGACGGACGTCTGTTTCTTCGGACAGTGCTTTCAACCGGAGGGACAGAGGAGGCCTAGTGGCTGGGCGGTTATGGAACAGCCTGGTCGTGGACAAATCACGAGCAATTGAATGGCACGGATGATCTACATCTGATTTCACCTTCAAGGCATAGGAGAAGCTTAAATATGTCCTTTGGAAGTGTAGAGACCATTCATTACATTCAACGTACAGGCTCTGTACAGGACTTGTCCTGAAGGAACCTGTAGCAAGGCGGATACCCAAGTGGTGGATAGTATCTAACATTTTCAAAGCACTAGGTGTAGCAGAATTGTAGACTGTGGCTCCGTAGTCAAGGCGTGATCGTATTAGACTTTTATACAAGCTTAGGAAGCATCTCCTGTCGGCTCCCCAGGATGTCCGTGACAACAGCTTCAACAGGTTCATAGTCTTAAGGCACTTCGCTTTAAGGTACTTCAGATGGGAAATAAAGGTTAGTTTATTGTCTAAGATGATGCCTAAGAATTTATGCTCGGAGCTTACAGATAGACGTTCCCCATGAAGGTCTATAGCGGGATCTGGTAGTACACCTCTCTTATTGGAGAAGAGTATACGCATGTACTTTTTTGCGGGTTTAGCTTGAAACCATTCTCATCCGCCCATTTAGACAATTTATTTAAGGCAAGCTGTACTTGTCGCTCGCAGGTACTAAGATTACATGATTTGAAACCCATTTGGATGTCATCCACATATACAGAATAAAACATTGTACGTGGTATGACAGTTTGGAGCGAGTTCATTTTGACAATAAATAAAGTACAGCTCAGCACACCACCTTGTGGTACACCAGCCTCCTGCGTGAATTGTCGAGACAGAACGTTACCAACTCTAACACGGAACGTGCGATCAGAGAGGTAGCTCTGAATCACATTTAACAAATTGCCTCGGACTCCCATTCCAGCCAGGTCACGGAGAATTCCAAAACGCCAAGTTGTGTCGTATGCCTTCTCCATGTCTAAAAATACTGATAGGAAAAACTGTTTGTGTACAAAGGCATCACGGATATTGGTCTCGATGCGGACGAGGTGATCTATTGTGGATCTACCTTCCCTAAAACCGCATTGTAAGGGATCGAGTATTTTGTTGCTTTCAAGAAAATGGACGAGGTGCCGGTTAATCATTTCTTCAAAGATTTTGCATATACAACTTGTCAGAGCTATTGGCCTATAGTTACTGGCCGAGGAAGGGTCCTTGCCTTCTTTGAGAATAGGAATTACGATTGCTTCTTTCCAGGCGGACGGAATGTAGCCGGCAGATAACATGGAGTTAAAGAGTGACAGTAGTGTTCTGTGGGTTTCAGGGTGTAAGTGTTTTATCATTTCGTAAAGTATTCTGTCACTTCCCGGAGAGACTTGTTACAACAATTGAGTGAAGCCTGAAACTCTGCCATGCTAAATGGACGATTGTATGCTTCATTGGCTGTGCCTTTCCGACCCAGAGGTTGTCGCTCTGCTTGTCGCTGGTATCTTAGAAATGTATCTGTGTAATGGGATGTACTGGAAATGTGCTCGAAATGTGCTCCTAGACAATCAGCCTGGTCCTCAAGTGTGTCTCCTTGTGTGTTTACTAAAGGTAGAGGATGGGTTTCGCGGCCTTTTATTTTCTTAACCCTGTTCCAGACTTTCCTTTCGTCTGTATAAGAATTAATGCTGCAGATGTATTTCTGCCATCTTTCCCTTTTGGCACGGCGGCACGTTCTTCTACCTTCCGACTTTATTTTCTTGAAGATGATAAGGTGTTCTGTAGTCGGCGAGTCACGGAGGTTATTCCAAGCCTTATTTTGTTTCTTTCGCGCTTCCCTACATTCATCGTTCTACCAGGGAACACGTCGTTTAGAAGGCGATCCATTTGTTTGCGGGATACATATTGACGCTGCATCCACAATAAATGCTGTTAAATATGCCACTGCATCGTCAATACTTTGCATGCGAATGTTATCCCAGGTCAAATGTGTAAGGTCTCGGTATCGCTCCCAGTCCGTGGAGTCGACTTTCCACTGGGGCACATTTGGTGAGCATTCGTCTTGTTTTGTTAATCTTAAGATAATTGGAAAATGGTCACTCCCGTATGGATTGTTAACCACCTTCCATTCCAAGTAGGGCACGACTGTGCTTGACGCAATGCTTAAATCTATGCATGAAAATGTCTTGTTTGCGACGCTGTAGAAGGTTGGTTGTTTCTTATTTAGCAAACATGCACCTGTAGATAACAGGAAATTTTCTATCAGGCGCCCTCTGGCATCACATCGAGAGTCGCCCCACAACGTATTATGTGCTTTTAGGTCTCCAACGACAATGTACGGTTCCGGAAGTTGTGCAATAAAGCTTTCAAATTCTGTTCTGGAGAGTTGATAGCTTGGCGGAATGTATAAAGAAGTAATTGTCAGCAGCTTACCAAAAAGCACTGCTCTGACTGCAACTGCCTCAAGAGGCGTTTGAAGCTCTAAATGCTGGCAGGGTACACCCTTATCGACTATTATGGCGACACCGCCAGATGAGGCGAGAGCATCGTTTCGGTATTTGCAGTAAATGGCATATTGCCGCAGAAAGTTTGTGTGTGTAGAATTGAGGTTTGTCTCTTGCACACAGAGAACCCGTGGATTGAACTTGTGTAGGAGTTCCTTTATGTCGTCCAGATTGTGGAGTAGACCTCTAACGTTCCAATGTATTAGTTGTGTAGCCATACTGGAGGCGTATATTGCTGTGTGTAAAGAGCTAGACCGAATAGGCTCACGAGGCCTTTCCAGGCCCCGTGATACGTGATTTTTCTTTTTTCCTGGCGGGCTCTGTGGAGCTACGCCGTTCCTTCGGCGTTTGAGACACCGGAGGAGTGTTGGTTGCTTCCATCACCTCTTCAGAGGCGCTGGATGCCGCCCGCTCGGCGAGCACACTGGGGGGTTTTTCGGGCCTGTCTGCACGAGCAGTGGCCCTGGGACCTGCAGGCCCGGAAGTCTGCTGGCCCTTCTTGGTTGGGGCGGAGCAGCGCTTGCTGCTCCTGCCAGGGGGGCTGATGGCGTGACCGTTGTCACACTCCGTGTGACTCGGGCGGCCGCCGAAAGATGTGGTGCAGCCCCTCGGCGCGCCGCATCAGAGTAGGACGGATTAGGCTGATTGAAAGAAGAAAAACGCTTGCGCGCTTCTGGAAAGGAGATGTTTAGTTTCACTTTGAGTTCTATTATGTCTTTTTCTTTCTTCCATGTCGGACATGTTCGTGAGTAGGCGGGGTGGTCTCCGTCACAGTTGGCACAGTGGTTTGTGGAAGTGCTCACTTCTGAGGAATGGTCTTTAGATGCACATTTTGCACAGGTACATCGCCCTCGGCAACTTTGCGACCCATGCCCAAAACGCTGACACTTGAAGCATCGGCGCGGATTTGGTATGTACGGTCGTACACGCAGTTTACAGTAGCCGGTTTCAATCGTCTCAGGGAGGTTGCTTGTACCAAAGGTAATGATGACATGTTTGGTTGGGATTTCCTTACTGTCGCGCCTTATCTTGATTCTTTGGACCTTAACCACATTTTGTTCTTGCCATCCTTCCAACAACTCACTCTCACTAAGTTCAAGCAGGTCGTCATCAGAGATGATGCCGCGCACAGTGTTCATTGACCGGTGTGGGCCCACGGAGACAGGAATGTCCCCAAACGCCACGAGTTTTGACAGCTTGTTTTACTGGAGATTGTCACGGACTTCTAGAAGAAGGTCTCCACTTCCCATCTTAGTTACTTTGTAACCTGTGCCAATTGCTTCTGTAAGAGATTTTGCGACCACAAATGGGGATATCGTACGGACAGTCTTTGTTTCACTTTGGCTATGTATCACATGGTACTTGGGAAATGTTTCTATTGGTTTCATGCGGAAGTTGAAGGTTTCGTCGGTGCGCCCCCTTTTCAGGGAGCGATCAGGCAGCGGGGGAAAAGGGTTTGCCATATAAAACTGGAAAATTCGGCGGCGATGGTAGCCACCCACCACCGAGCCCAACAAGGGGACGCTACAAGGTTGGAATACCTGTAGACGCCAGCTATGCATCGCCGCTATAACCTAATATAAAATACCCAAGGTTGGATAGCTACACCAGGTTAACCCTTGCCGCCCAGAAATTCGGAAGTGAGAAGAAGTGACTAGAAGACAGGAAAGATGGAAAAGTGAGAGAGAAAGATAAAAGATTGAAGAGGGGGACAGGAAAAGGCGACTGCCGATTTCCTCCAGGTGAGTCAGTCTGGAGGTGCCGTTTATGTGAAGCAGAGGCCGAAGAGGTGTGTTGCCTCCGCCGGGGGGTCTTAAAGGTCCGAACACCCGGCATCGGCTCAACCTCCAGGATCCCCCTTTCCCCAGACACGGCTAAGCCACGCACGGTTACTCGTGGGAGGGTCCAACCCCCGTGTGCTCGGGTCCGTGGTGTCGCAACCCACCAAACGCCTGCTTGCGCAGACGCCCCTGCGGGTTTTCCACTTATATAAGACGTCACCATTATGAAATGCCTTTCAGCCGTGTTTCCGAAGATATGTTACGAAGAAACGTGTCTCCACAGCCTCTTCATCACTTTCGTATCTTCCATGATGCCAATATTTACAATAAAAGTGCAATGCCTATTCTGTTGTGTCGTAGCATTTCAGCTAATTTTGTGGACGGAATGCTTAATACCATTTCGTCTATTCGAAAAGGAAGCAAGAGGTTGGACACCAAGTGCGCTAACGTGCCTGCCGAATGTCAGTAATTCAGGGCACCGAAATTCACTTTGAGTTCTCAGCCAACGCAAAAAAGGTATGCGTGCTCCATTTACGTATATATGGCATCATATGTCGCTCTATGATTGACGAGCGTAGAGTTGTACTTGTGGTGCTTTGGCATGATTTATATCCTTCTGTAACCTTCATTGAATGAGAGCATTTTATAAAATACCGGGAAAGCACTTTATATAACTCATCCTATCATTGTACTTTATAAATACATTTTAATTTTAGACACCTGTTCTACGAAACTGTCGTGCTTTTATTTCACATTAACCTTGAGAATCTAATTTGCAGTGACAATTGATATCTGACTACTCGTTACTAATACAATATATTATAAAGTAAATTATTTGATTTGGTAATTGGTGGTGCATGGCTGTGAATATATTAAGAATTTTTTACGCGATTTCTAAAACAATGGTCGCACCCCTCTGATATCGTACATAAATGTACGCTAGCATGACTCGAACAAAGTATGGAAACCCATGCTACGAAAATGCTTTTCCGCAGAAAATGTGTAAAGATTTATGTCTAAAACTCTCATTTCAATTCGAACGTAGCCGAAGTTATTATATTGAACTGTAACTTAGCTATATTGTAGGCAGGAATGCTAATCAATATAGGCAGAGACCTCAAAATTTTTGTAGATTCACTTTGCGCGAATCTAGGAAAGTGTCTTGTACCCGACATATGTATTTCACAAAATACAACTAACGCTTGCATTTTTTTCGAGTACAAATATACGCATAACTGAACATGCATCAACAATGAATACAGACCTCCCGTGCAGCTGCTCTTTTTTGTGGGGTTATTCAGTAACATGTGTCGCAAGAGGAGGTATTTGAATATACCATAAGTCATTCCGAAACAATGTGTTCAGGTTCTGCGCCACTGTTACCGTTTATAAGTGTTCGGCCTTTGTTCTGAACGAAAGCCCTACAATAAATAATGCATTACCTAAAACGTTGCTCTTACAATCCTGCCATCAGATGTTTTCAGCCGAGCTCTAACGAGCAGGAGCGAAAACCCGTGGTATTTTCTGGAGCGTATTAGGTATGATGAACATCTCATGCTTCAATATCGTCATCATTTTTGCTGTTTTCACCAGCCTTTTGAAAACAACGGAAAAGGGAGGTACCTCGTGTGCACACGCATATAGATTGCATGACGATAGAATGCACACACATCCAACGGGGCAAGACCCTGCCATGCAGAAAAGAAGTAGCCCACCAGCCATCAGCAACGCAACAATGTCTGCACATGGAAACAGTGCACACCAGCGTAAGCTTGCTTCTTCTCTTTTCTTTTCCTTATATTGTGAAAGTAGTGGTTCAATGCGACCAAGCTACTTCAATAACATGGTTGAAATATGTCTGCAAAGATACAGCAGCCTCCCTCCTGCCCCGCATTGCACAGCGATAGATAAAATGGTGCCAGTGTCTGCCAAATCTATATAGGTTGGTAGGATTGCTACCATGTAATTATTAAACGCTAATCATAAGGCGGGAAGAACTATAGGAACGTGGCTTTTAGTAAAAATGTGCCGATTAGAATATAATTACACCCACTTACTTGGTCAATTTAAAGAAAGTGTCATTTTTTGTGGTGGAGTCAAACTCATGGAAAACTCATGTCCAATTTTTCTCGTTTACCAATTTTATGTTGTGGTTCTGATTAGTTGGTCCATCAGGTTAGAAGGATGGCTGTTCATGACGTCTTCAAGTATTTTGCTTAGGCAGAAGTTGCTGAATGCGAGTACCACGAAAAACAAAAACAACAAAAAACTTCATATCATTGTTTTATGAAGTGGCAGATTCGCAGACAGGCTTCGTGATAGGGCGCAAGCATGTTCTCGGCTTTCGAACCGTGGCCAGTGAGAGCGGTAGAATATGAAGAACTTATTTATGTGGTATTCAGCGGATGGGGGTGAGTGAAAAACTGTTATGAACAAAGCTGCTGTATGGTGGTTCCACAGCTAGTGCGAAGATTCATGCGCGGGCAGCCAAGATAGAAACAGTTGTTTTTTCCATGCCTTGATCGTAGTTTTGTGCTTCATATTTTCATAATTGCGGCACGTAATCTCATGTACTATTTATACTGTATACCGCCGAGGTCACTGCTTTGTTCTCAATTTTGATATACAGAGCGTCCCACCTAACTTGTGCCAAATTAATATATATATATATATATATATATATATATATATATATATATATGCTAGGGCTACGCAACTGGACAGAACCAAGGTAATATTACGTTCTTTGCTATATAGCTTAGAGCAAGGCGATTTTCTTTTTGTACCGCCAGATATGGTGAAATGCAAACACGAAATCAGGTGGATGGAAGATGGGAAACGTCTACGCAACGACGTCACGAGGACTGTGGCAATGCGTGATGCTTGTCGAGGGATGAATGGTGACACCAGGTGCCTTCACAGAAAAGTACGACACATATCTAAATGCATTTAGAGCGTCGAGGCCAAATGTGTCACAGCGGCACATTCCCTTTTATGGACTTCGACCAAGACTGTGAAAATACATATTTACCCAAGGTTTTCATAACCTAGCCCAAATGTGTGAAATCTTCCACAAAAAAAAAGAGAGAGAGAAACCATTGCATAGCATCCGGTATTCACTGAAGAGGTCTGTGTGTTGGAGAAACAGCTAAAAGCCAACATTATATCGAAAGAGATCATGTCGTGATGTGTTGTTTTTATTACACAAAAAAGATGTCAGCCTGATAGCAGCTGGATAGCAATGTTTTTATATATGCACTGCACGGCTCTCAAGCTATACCGAAATGCAAATGCAAAATCAGATGTATGGACGCTGTGAGACATCTACGCAGCTATGTCACGAGGACTATGGCGTTGTATGATGATTATCGAGGGAAGAGTGGTGATAACCGGTACATACATAGAGAAGTACGACGCATATCAAAATACATTTATGGCATTATGCCAGCTGTGCCACTGTGGAACATTCCCATTTACGGATACTGACCAAGAGTTCTAAATCTTGGTCACATATATTGTCCCAAGTTTTCGGTAACTTAGTGAAAATATTTGAAATATAAAAAAAAGAATTCCTCTGATATCAATTGGTGTTCAATGAAGAGATTTGTGTGCTTTCAAAATACCTACAGGCCAGCATTGTATGAGCAAGTTTTATGTCATGGTGTATTGTTTCATTACGCAAAACACATGTCAGCTCAATGGCACTACTTCTATATAGGCTCAGGATACTTTGGCACTGAGACTGCAGTGAACAGGAAACAGTGCTTACCGTTTCGGTGTTTGTAGGGAGCTTTCTCAATATGTGAAAAAAATTATCCTATTGCATGCCATTTAATATTGTTCTCAAACGAAGGAAGTTCGTGTTTCCCTTCCTTGAATAAATCATGTGTGCCATTTAAAGGTACTGCGCCTATTAAAAAGTGTTTATATCAGGGAGGCGTGTTTTCTTTGTATTTCTTCAATGTTTAAAATTGATCTGCGTACTGTAGTTTCCGTTGTGTTTCCATCCTTTCTATAAACTATTTGTACCATCCTTCTTGTAGACTCTATTTCCATGTTTTGTATAGGCTGTGTGTTTGCAACTTTCAAAAGCGATAGCTTTCTTTGGCTCTTCTCCCCACTTCGCAATTTGTGAGTTTCTGGCCTTTCTAAACAACTTCGTACACTAGATGTCACTAGTTGTTGCTAGAAATAAAATTAAGCAGAACTAATTAAATAATTCAAATTTCTTAAGGTCGCTATAGAACCCTCAACACAGCAAACAATCTCGATGCTATAATCATTCAGCCATGGACACTTCTTACCTTTCATCATTGGCTATGTCAATATATTTGTACACAGACAGAAACACTAGCACAGAAAAGGAGAAGCTGTAGGCGAGCTTCAGCTCTTCCAGATTTAAAAAAATTTCTTCGTCTGTAGGAATTTGGGTGCCTTTTGTACGATATTTTGGCCTTCTGTAAATGAGCATGTGCATTCTAAAAAGGTATTCTCGAGACGGGTGAGCTAATATCAGTATCAACGTGGTACACCGCCATTGTAGACAGACCTATTGTGTAAGTACGTCGGTCCTGGTCCTATTAGACCTCGAACACTTGCCTGGAAAAAAGAATCAATAAACTTGTACAAGGCAGCACATGAGATACATGGCGCACTAGGCACGTCGCATAGCAACAGCTTAATTACATAAAGTGAGTTAGCACATCTCCTAGATGACGAGGAACAAAGAAGTTACGGAGCGCGTTCGTCCTCGAAATTCACTGCGAGTGTCACATTGCACTTTGGTGTTGTGGCACATTTCTGCAATGTAAATTACGTCGTGTCTGTTTGTTGAACTCAATTCAATGATAAATATAAGTACCACATACACGGCGCGCCAGGAGCGCCTCAGGGCGCCATTTTGATCACAGAAAATTTAGCGCCCGCATCATGCATATGTGACGATGAAATAAGAAAGCGGGTTAGAGGTAAGAGGTGTCTAAAGAAAATAATACGGAGGAAAGCAATAAAGAAGGAGGTATGGTCATTTAATGAAAATTATAGTGAAAAACAATAGGCATATAACAACGTTTCAAATATATGAAGAAATATGTAATACGTGAGAATATATGTGTACTTGCGCGTTACTACATGACTTCTCAAAGTTGTTTCTGAAAGATATGCTCAGAGATATTTACATGGCTACGGTTTACAAATGTCGCAAAGCAAGGTTGTCTTTACGGGAATTCTATATTTCTCTCGTGTGGAAAATTGGTCAGTGCTTTCTAGTTTCTTCCGTGTTTTCACTCTTTGTTTAGACTGTGTTTCCAACATTTGTGTTTCCCCCGTGTCGAAGATTGGCCACTGCTTCTTAGTTTTCTGTTTTCATCCTTTGTATAGACGCCGTGTTCGCAACGATCTTATGTCGGCCATGTGGAAAATTGACCAACACTTTGTTTAATATTCCTACATCCTTTCTAAGAAATGGATATTTCAACCTGCATGTCGTTTTTCGTGCATAATTACGCACTACAGGGCTGAATACGTTCGTACCATCCTTAGTGTGCACTCCATGTTTACAGTAAACCAGCTGTTTGGTGTGCTTGCTAATACAGTATATATATATATATATATATATATATATATATATATATATATATATATATATATATATATATACTGTATTAGCCAAATTTTAAAAATATGTGAGTGCCACTTAACTGGACAAAGCCAAGGTAATGTTGTTTGTCATCGCTTGAACCAAGTCCGAATATTATTGGTATTTCGCCCAAATACATATTTAGTTATTATTAATTATTTATTTCAACAAAAAGTATATTCAGCAGAAAATTGTAGGTCCTCATTGAAAATTCTTTATTCATCCTTCTGATGCTAAATACGGGCTATCTAAAAGATTTTTCGAAGCGCTCAGGAACGCCCACAAAAAACGAGAAACTGTCACAACACGTAGGGTCGTTTTAATAATTCAATGCTAAACGCAATACCGTCAAAAATCACCAAGGGATGAGTTCTGCGGAATGTTTTATCTTCTTTGAGAAGTCCTCACGGCTGCATTGAATTCTTTTCTAAAGGATTGAAGCACAAGTGCATTTATGAGAGTCTCGTATGCCATCCACCGGGAGCCTGGACGCTCGGCTATTGTTAAGCTTTTGTGACATTCTTTTCTAACCATAAGCTTCAAGTGTTCTGCACATAGGCTTCCCACATTTTATTCCATTCCGTTCCTAGAAAAACCTTCACAAATGCAGGCATACAGTTAGCTGCAGCAGCCTGGGCACGCTCTCCGGCGGAAATGTGCCATACATAACCTTGAAGAATTCTACAGATCTGCCAATTGCATTTTGTTTTCTTTTTTTGACATCTAAGCAAAATGCTAGATATAAAATACAATCAAAATAACATTACAGCAGTGGCATTCTTATTGTATGCTCGATGACGTCACATGGGCAACCAGTGAGATCGCTTTCTCGGCATATGGGCTGTGATAAATAATCAGTAGAGGGACATCACTTTGATAGCCATAGGGGTGATATGATTGCTACTACAATAATATATGGACACTCCTGGCAAATTTTTGCCGCCGCCGGCGTCGACGTCGCCGTGAGGGTTCGTATAAAGTCCAAGTGCAATAAGATTGCTAAGGTGCGCGGTATGCAGCAGTGTGAGTAAAAGCACGCAAGGGTGAGCCAAGAATGCTTGGTGTGTCGGAACCTTCTAGCACACACAAGGGCGGAAGGCGGGCAGGGTTCGTTCTTAACTAATATGCGCGTGCACAACCGTCAGAATTGTTTCAAGGTCTTGTAGTCAGTTCACAGCGTTGTCACGATGCTACAGGGGCGCGCTAACTGAAAACTGTCAGGCATCCTATTTTTCTAGCTCAGTGAAACTCCGTGATTCATAATATGTTTGAGAAAGCATGAGCGATAAAAACACTAAAAGGGAGTGGTAATTTTTCTGGTTGATCCAGTAAGGCAAAAAATATACAAAAGGAAATCAGCGGAATATAATACGACGTAAAAAGAGAGGTAACAGACCGTACATTTCTCCAGTAAATCAAAATGCTGTAAATAGTGAAGAGTAAATGTATACTGGTCAGTAATGACCAACCATAAACGCAGGAAATGACTACTCAGTTTCTACAGGAAAACAAACCGGTATATTAAACATATAGTTTTTAATATAGCATCAGCGCATTAGACAAGTTAAGACTGAATAAATAAAAACTTTACTACGGTTAATGCTAAGGACAAAGTAGAAACAGAGTAAAAGATAGTTTATTTTCTGCTGGAGAAAGAAAGGTTGTATAGTACAGTAAATAAAAGGTCAACATACTATATGGTCCGAACAAGGGGGAGGAGAACACAAAGTAAATAGACAATCTATTTTTACTGGTCAATGCAGCGGGAAATTTAACACGAAGTAAACACAGGAAACAGAAAGTGGAGTTAAAAAATAAAAAAGGTAAATTCATTTTCAAGCGGTTGCATCCTTATAGAATATCGAAGATGGTGTCAACAAGAAGGCTTCCTTGAACTACCGTTATTTGTGTATACCAATAACACGTGTGCTTCTTCAGGAAATAAATTAAATTTTATTAACGCACAGGTTTTCGCATAGAATTAGAAAGGAATGCTAGGCGCAATAAAAATAAACAAAAATGGACTAAGAGCGTTTATGTACAATTAAGCACTCGCAAACTATTTATTCTCCGATGCCGCACTAGACACAAACCCTATACATGCGCATAACGACATAAGGAATAACGTAACGTCAAATTGATAAATTATCATAGATGCGAGTCTGCGCTTGTTCGTGTCTTTGTTTATTTCTCGGGTAATCTTGCGCCTCAACCCCCATCTAATCATATACCATGCAGCCTGAGAGCAGATGTTGCTTGTTGCAAACCTTGAACATATTCTTTAGCCTGGGCAACAAGTGCTCTATAAAAATGAATGTTTTTTCGCGCAGTATATATGCTTTGTTTGCAGGAAATATGCAGGCGCAAATTGGAATCAGCTAGCGCAAGACAGGGGTAATTGGAGATCGCAGGGACAGGCCTTCGCCCGGCCTGCAGTGGACATAAATATAGGCTGATGATGATGAGTATCTATAAATACTTTACCTGTTTTACTGCGATAGCAATTATATGGACACTCCAGGCCCAATTCTGCCGTCGCCGTCTCGTGAGGCTTCGTAGGAAGTCCAAGGGCGATAAAAGCGTCGCTGCATGCCGCATGCTCTATGTGCGAGTGATAGCGTGCGAGGGTGAGCCGGCGATCACGGCTCAATCTCGACAAGGGAGAAAAGCTGGTTGGAAGCGCGCTGTCTCATGTGGCGCGCAACGCTCCGGTGGGAGGGTAGGGAGGGAGGAAGGGGGGGGGGGGGACGCGTTCTACTCCGGGTGGCCCAGGCGGCCGCGCGCGCCCACCCGGGCCGCTGTGTCTTGAAATCCGTCTGCGTCGGGGACACAGTCCACCGTGCGCTGTGTTTTCGCGGCTTAGTGCTAGGCGCAGCACGAAGGTCAATTCGCTCGCTGCTGCAGCCGCGCTTCCTCAATCCAGCGTTTTGACAGCGCGTTCCCGCGGTCATCGTGTGAGATGTGTTTATGTTTGCTTGTGCGCGCATGACACCTTGCTTGTTCATTTAGTTAGTATGTATATGTTTACAAGTCATTCGTCTAATATAACTACTATCCTTACTTCGTATAGATGTCCGCTAATTTGCTATCGCAATCGATGCTTCGCCTTTCGTTCGAAACTGTGACTTTTTGCAAGAGGAATCGTAACAACCAATTGTATTTCTTTTGCAGCGAGAAGCAGAAAGAAAAGAAGCAACCATCTCGGGAGTCTCGTTCGTAATTTAGGAAAAATGTGTGAAGGTTGCGTGGGCGGGCGTTGAGCACCAATGCCACAAAAGCAGAACAATAAAAACAATATATGCACTTCAAAAATTTATCCAACTCGGAAACTATTGCAACAGTTACTCCATTGGCTTCTCCCAACGCACCCTACTTTCTGCAAGATCGCTAGAATGCTATTACAGCCCGCCCAAATGTAAGCAACAGCGATGATGACGACATGATGAAAAGGACAGTGATTTTGTCTGCCGGTCGCACGCCGCCAAGTTTCCGTCAGGTGGGTGTCCCTTCAAGCTTATAGAGCTCTCCTATTGGCAAAGCACCTGGCCGGGAGCGCGCTTGTACTCATTTTACTGGTAGGCACCCGGCCGCAGCTCAATAACCATTTGTTGCCTTAAAGAGGCACTGGTTAGCGTACCGAAAGATACTTTGGAGGCGTACGATTGGAAGTGGCGGGCGTTATTGGAATAGGCGCTTCTACCATGTGACGGTAAGTATAG
>NC_051158.1:8197564-8328653 GCF_013339745.2 Dermacentor silvarum
AAGTCACTAGCCCATACCCACTCAGGCGGAGTGAGCAAGAGTCGGAGAGATTTGAGACATGTGTTAGGGGAATTACTTTGCAATCGATGATTTAGACGAATACATTAATGCGAGCAAAATACAAGACGGTTGAGTAAACAGCCATTTTTACAGAGCACACGAAAAAGAAAGAATATATATATATATATATATATATATATATATATATATATATATGAGAATATGCGAAAAGAATGAAATGAGTATTAGAATTAGCAGTGAAATCTGTTATATTCAACAATAATTTCTCAATGGCGATGCGTGCATTGTCATCACAATACCTCAAGAATGCGAGAAGAAAAAAAATTAATACAATCAACATAAAAAGCATTAATAATAATAATAATATAATAATAATAATAATAATAATAATAATATAATAATAATAATAATAATATAATAATAATAATAATACCTTTATTCTTGAAAACAAGTGGTACAAGGTTCCAAGACATTAGGAAAAAAGTTGCCACGAACAGCAACTTGACTAGTCCTAATAACCAGAAGGCAGCATGACAGCAATGAGCTGTGCTCAAGAATATTTGTGTAATCTGTTCATTGAGCGGATCACCGGAAGATCCAGTTGTACTATAGCCACAGTATATTTTTGTAGGACTCGTGGTAACATGAAAGAAATCCGAGGACGCCTAAGCACGGTTATTAGTTGTGAATGTGAAAAAATATTATCCAATTAACGCCGCTCAGCGGTTCTTCGTGTTATGAGCTCCTCGCGGGCAAGTGAGTGCGTTGAGACGCTTGACCAATGCGTCCTAGATAGTACAAGGCCGGCCCACTTCGATGAGTGACGTCATGTCACGTTTCCCGATTCTCATAGTATCTAATGGGGACGCTCCCGAGAAGCCCGTGGTGATTTTGACGTCCCCGCTGTCGTCACCCCGGGTTTGGCAATGGAAATTCCAGTCCAAGTAGCGTGATGTCATAAGGCAGACTGCACAAGCCTGCCATCTTGGGTTGCTGGTTTAGTCCATTGGGTAAGACACTCGGCTTTCGAGCGTGGGGTCATAGTTTCGAAACTCACTTCCGCCAACGTTTTAGAGCGGCGCTCTTAAGAGGAAGTTTAACTCGAGCCCAACTGCAAAGCGGCCTATTCAAATACATGTAAAACGCAGAAACGCTTTTCTGAGATAGCCCCTGGACCGATTTTAATGAAATTTGTTGCATTTGAGAAAGCAAGGTAAATTCTAGGGAGTGACTGTTGCAAGGGGAATTTCGATTTAGGGCCTGAATTTTGTTAAAACAATTTTTTTTAATTCGAAAGTTCGACACAAATAGAATCACGAAGTTTACAAATTAATAACTCTGCATCAAAAGAGATATCGCGGTTCTATGAACGGCCTTGATTAGATCTTTCAAAGCGGGCAAATTCGATGTGCCAGTTTACATCTTCCTTGGATTTATTACGTTGTGTACAAGGGTTGTGCAAAAAGCTGTATTTCCATATTAGAATTTTTTTGAGATTCATGTGTAATATATCAATTTTGTCCGCTTTAGACGTACTATTAGATACAATTCATAGCAATGTGATATCGTTTTTCATTGCGGAGTTACAAAGTTGTAAACTTGGTAGCTTCGTTTCCTGAAAATTTTCAATTTTTTGTCAATTTTTAATAAAAAGATTAAGAACCAAATCGAAAATTCGAAACCAACAGTCATTAGATTTTAAGCTTTCTTTTTTTCTTTCAAATGCAACAAACCTCGTCAAATTTGGTGTAGTGGTCGCCGAGAAAAACGAATTTTCTTTTTACATGTACTTAGCAGCATAGAGTTTCACACTATAAAACTAGTGAGAAACTCTATGCTTAGCAGCACCTGAGCTAAAACTTCCTCCTAATTAAGCCGCAGATATACTCCGACGCAACGCGCGTGCGCGTCGAGCTCCGCGACGTCCGGGTGGCGAAGAACCGGCGTCTATACTCGAACGGCACGACGCAACCGGCGTCGCTGACGCTCAAACAAAATAAATCCCGTCTTTCGCCGTCGGTTTCGGTGTACGTCAGGAAAGCCGCAAAGGGTCTCGATTACTTGAAATCTTTGTTATAAAGTGCAAAACCATTTTTTTCAAGCACAATTTCAGCTTTTTTCTGTAGGGAGATAATAAATGCATGCAAAATATATCTGAAGTCTATTACATAGCATGAGCACGTCGGCGGTAAGCAATGTTCAGCTGAGACTGGCAATCGCATATACCCACCAAAATATTACGAAGGACATGACAGGCATCTCCTTAAGAATGTTCCTGACCCTGTCTTCAATAAACTCCAAAGTCTCAAACCCCTGGAGAAAGGCCATAATGGGATCTCTTTCATGGCGTGATCAAAATACATTAGCACTTTGTCTCACATGGTCATTCCTATGAAAACAAGCTGATCGGTAGTGGGTGCTTCCCTTGTTTTCGGTGCGCATTTTCCTTTAATTGTGGGTACCAGCTTTTATGCCAATCGTGCCGCTGAAAATGAAACATTTATGCGTGACCTGCCAACAGCGGATGTCAATTAAGTGTGATGGACGCCTTATCAAATGGTCATGAAACGGTGTGCTGATTATTAACGCATATATTTCAGATATTCTTTATTATAGAGCTTCCTTGTGAAGGTATAATTGTGTTTCATCATCGCTTGATTCGTTTGCCTGTGGTGCCATCTTTAAATGCACTGTCTTGATGAAGAGGACTCATTGAGACTGCCGTATTATTTGCTTGGACGGGGCACACTTCCTGTAGGCAACATTTCGGGTACCTGCCCTTTCCAGCTTCATGCCAGCAGAGCGGCTTTGGTGGATCGGGTTCCGGGCAGCTGAAAATTGAACTCCCTTAGGAACACATGGTAAGAACAAGCCAAAAAAGCAGTAACGTCGCAAAAAAAAAAAAAAAAAAAACACTATGCATATTCCCCGTGCATTAGAGGGCAAAGACCTAGGGGGCGAGAAATTCATCTATAATGTTACAAGAGATGGTGCCATGTGTGCACCCAATATTTAGCGTTCTACGAGCCGAAAAATTATTCAGTGAAGGAAGTTTGCCGGGCCCAACTTGTGGCAGCTCATTCAGGGATAACGAACACAATAACTAACCTGAAACGATGCAGATATCCGTCTGTATAATTAATCCTGTTGGCGCACAACCATCGTTCGCAAGGCGTATCAAGATAATACATCGTGCCTTGAACAACAAAGTGTCCATGATAAAGGCAGTCCCCTTGAATAAAAAACAAGAATGCGAAAAAAAAATATTTATTTTGCTGCTTATAGAATTGTTTATCGTTGACAAGGTGCCATTGACAAATTGTCACCATTTCATTACTCAACTCGAATGCTGACCGCTGCTGGATCTACTACCTGAATAAACAATGCTTATTGGAAACGCATTTTGAACGTTACGACGTATCCGCAATCGTTGTCCATGATGTGCTTCCTTGGGTACAATTTTTGCCAATCGAGCAAGACCAGTGTTATGTTTTAGGGATTGCTCACTTACAGCACTGATTTGCACAGAGAGTACGATTCATACGCTTAATCTCACGATTAATGGGCACATCGAGAGCTCTGCATATTGTCATTATTCCTACTATTCCTGGCGTCACAGTACTCTTTGACGGGCTAGAGGAAGAGAGAATTTCTCCTTTGGAAGGCGAATATTTTTGCCAGCTTACATAGGACCACTGACATGATGATCTGCATAGAGACGGGGAAGGGGATCAGAAGATTATAGAGGAGAGTACGAAACAAACATAATAAAGAAAACGGCCGACTAAACCTGACATTCGTAGTTCGAGGTGAGACGATGGTGAAAATTTTTGGCCTGTCTATATCACAAAGTGAACCTTCTATGAAGTTTGCCGAGTAAGATCGCGATTGTACGCGCATGATACAACAGTGCTCATCCGTAGGCGTTCGTAAAATATAGGCATTGAATCTAACCAATGCTCTTGCGGTTTAAATTCAATCCTGCTAACACTGGTCACGGCCATTTTGAGCAAGCGAAAATACAATAACTGTTGTAGCGGGTGACAGAGTGACGGAGATGGCCCAAGAGAAAACGCACAACAACCTTTATTTCAGAGAACGAACTATATATCTAGGCCGCTTGCCTATGACATAACAGAAAAGAACCAATCATGTTTCACACTTGTTAGCAGGGCACTTCATATCAATAACTGCTTTGTCTGCCATCGCTTTTCGGTAAAGATCATCTTGTCCCCAGTACCACAGACTCTGACCGTGTAAAGCCAGCTGTTGAATACATTCACAGAGTGTGCTGATCTCCGTTTATCTTCATGCAGGTGTGGCCCTGCCAACTATGGTGAATGACCCATTCTTTTTTGGCACACAGTCCAAGGTCAACAGTCAGGGGGCTCACTATATAACTAAGATTTTCTCACGTCCCTGGCTAGCAGACAAATGAAGCATGCACCTGTACACTGCAAAAGCAAAAAAAATTATTAGCCAGCGTGCTCATTTTCACATTTTGTAGAAACATATATAACCACTCTTCGTCAGAAATTACGGCCATAGCCAAGGCTATTTCAATCTTCTAGCTGTCTTCCTAAAGCGTAAGTATCAATGTTAGTAATCTTTTCAGAGGAAATGTATACTTCGATGCCATTATGCCCGGCACTAAAAGCACCGGGTCTGTTATACAAACTGCAACTAGGCATCTAGCACAACATAATAATTTATAACCTATGTTTCACTCCTGTATATCTTATTATGATTGATATCGAAATCCTAACCACGATTTCACTTTCCAGAAAAATGTTAGGGATTCTCCTGACGAAAGCTGTCGCAGATAGCTTACGTGTGCTTAGAGGCACATGAAGGTGTGAACTTAAGATACAGTGCACATAAAAAATAGATTAAGACTATCCTTCTGCTACTATTTAATATTAGGGCCACCAGTAATCATAATATGAAAGAATAAGCCATTTCCCTTACGTTACCGTACACAAAGTGGTGCTGTACGCAAGCTCAGTACTTCAGACAAAATTTTCGAGCACTTTCTTCCGGTAGCATTCATGACCTCCCAATGTTCGGCAGCACTATCGGTGGTTCTACTTCACTTGCGTTCGATTCTACAAAAGCAAATTTATTTCAGTCTAATCACTCCAAAAGCAGCGGCTATGGTCATTACACCCTGTTCACAAGAGTGCAGACTCGCATTTCTCTGGGTTTTTTTTTTTTTTCACCTTGTGCGTCAGCTGCTCTGCTACTGATTGGATTTCGCCCGCGAGTTTCGTCTTCTGGCATCTTGTTATACAACAAAATGTGATACTGATGCGACGGTCAACACGAGATAGAGTTTGAGCCTGTAAGCTGCAATTCAGAATTTACGGATGCCATTGTTTCTAAATTGACTGCGCATCTTGTCACAAGTAGCATAACTCAATTTAGGCAAGACACATGCATAGTTTTACTTAAGCATTTGAAAAACACTGCGTCGAAGTCGAAACTGTCCCGCGAGACAAACACGTTTCTCTTAACAGCAGTGTTGATGTCAGAACAGGCACGCACTGTAAGAGCGACAGTAATCACCTTTTCGAGAAACATGTTTAACTGCAACGAATTCACACTCGCGCGGCGCCATGGCTCACATTCGCGGGAATGACAGAACAAGAGCGGTGCACCTATTCTTGCGTTAAGAAAGGTTGCGTTGCTTTCGCAGGAGCAAGTACGTCGCACGCAATCGGTGGAGCAAGCCGGAGCAAGCCTAGAGATTTCCGGCACAATTGGTGGTCCGGTTTGCGTTGACATCACCAACAGCTAGAAAAGTGTGGCCAAATAGAAGTTCTTCGATCGAGAGCAAGGTTCAGAAGTGTTTACGACAATAAATGAACAATATGCATGCCTCTAGAGTCGGTGAAGAAGTACGCTTATCTAGGTCAATTACTCACAAGGCACACTGGTCATGAGAAGGAAATTCACAGAAGAATAAAATTGGATTGGAGTGCATACCGCAGGCATTACCAAATTCTGTCAGGGAGCTTACAACTGTCGTTGAACAGAAAAGTGTACAATCATTGCATTCTATCGGTGCTAGCATATGGGGTAGAAACTTGGAGGTTAACAGAGAAGCTCGAGAACAACTTAAGGACCGCACAAAGAGCGATGGAACGAGAAATGTTAGGCCTAACGTTAACAGACCGGAAGAGAGTGGTGTGGATCAGAGAGCAAACGAGGATAGTCGATATTCTAATTTACTATAAGAGAAAAAAATGGAGCTGGGCAGGTCATGTGATGCGTAGGATGGATAACCGGTGTACCATTAGGGTTACTGAATGGATACCAAGAGAAGGGAAGCGCAGTCTAGCACGGCAGAAAGCTAGGTGGATTGATGAAGTTAAAAAATTTGCAGACGCAAGTTAGAATCAGCCAGCGCAAGGCAGAGGTAATCGGAGATCGCAGGGAGAGGCATTCGTCGTGCAGTGGACATAAATATATTCTGATGATGATAATGATGATGATGATGATGATGATGATGATGATGATGATGATGATGATGATGATGATGATGATGATGCATTGCCAGGAAGCAAGAACTCTCCGTCTTCTCATTTGGTGCACACGACCAGGACACCCAGCCTAACGCACTACGAAAATTTCACTGAGATTCGCTCAGCAGAAGTCCTCGCTTGACTTGGTTTTACTATCTATCACGTTAAACAGCAAATACATACACGCATAAGTATAATGGAAAGGGAAATTACGAAGTCAGGACACTGACTTCGAAAAAAAAGTAGTTAGTGCTTCTGGCAATAAAAAAATTTTTGAACCAACACTACGCACAATTAGTGTTACCACTATTGCTATTGCTTTCAATGTTAAGCTTTCCATGGTGAATGTCCCTGAAAAAAAAGGAGGTTCTTCAAAATCACTTGAGCTGTTTTTTACCATCACCCGATTTTAAATCCACTAGAGGGCGAATGCTTCACCGCGCCATCACCAGTATCAAATGTTTTGCGTCAGCTAACACCACCACACGCCAAAAATTTCTCAACTTCATTCTAATATGCATTTTGCAAACGTTCCCTTGGCAATCTGAATCTAATGGGACATCGATTATTATTGACTTCTCCAGTTTGCTATCCCTACCGTCTCAGAGCACTGTCTTTCTGTCTCTTCATGCCATGGCCGAGTGACGGGAGTAACGGGCCACTCGATGCTGTCTACAACATTTGCAAAAGTGATGAGGAAGAAACATTCTCCCTAACACGAAACCTGAGTCACTAAGGCACCTTATTATCCTGTGTTCACTGCGTGCGTGGCGAGCAAATTTATACTGCGGGATTCTTGGTTGCAGTGAAGCCTGCAAAACTACTCACCACCGTAATTGATGCTAACTATGACAACATGGTGTTTTTCATCGGTCAACTCAACAAGCGTGGCGCACACAACTGACAGTACTACAACAGAAAAACGTATGTCACACATAATAAGTCTTTTGCCTTCATCCAATGAAATGACTGCGTAATTCCGAGTTTAAGGTCATTGCAGTGCTGTGAGTCCGCTAACGAAAAAGGAGAACGTGGTCTTGTGATAAACTAAACCATTACTGAGCTGTTCTACCTTTAGAAATCGTAGGACAATCCACACATTAATAATAAAAATTTCAAAACATGGTTTATGGTCACCATCATAATCACTTCATCTTTTTTCTTGAAACCGGGCTTTTGACTAACAACAACCAATTACTGATGCCTTACTGTCCATAACGGCTAATTTTTATACACAGCAATAGGAATTCATGATAGAAATGAAAAACGAGAGAAGCAGGTGGTAATATTGTATAGAAGCCGCAAAGAATTCTGAAAGTTGTTAGCGCAATATGTTGGCCGAGTGGATTAAACCAGCAAATATAAGTAACTCCTCTATTATAACAGCATCGCAACGTCTGCTCTTCCATTCGCGAAAAACAAGAAAGAAAATCGTGTTTATGTAATCTTATTGAATAAGCACATAATAGAGCATTTCAAAACAGCTGGATGAGTACGTCTAATGAGTTTATTTCCAGAAACCGAGAAGTCGCAGCCTATATTATAGCTGCAGATTAGATCTCGCTCAGAATTTTTAATGCAAGGCACGTTTGCTGCGCAACTGGATCTTGCGCGAAGCTTGAAGGAGTACTGCGCAATTTCATGACTCATTAGTGAGATCTTCGTACAGAAATGCCAACGATTATGCTTATATATTTACAGGGCCCCTCCCCAGCTCTGGAAATTTTGAGTTGACAAGCGCATTGCATACAATGCGCACTCATAGTCATGTCATCTAAGTATTACGTCCCTGCGCACCGCAGAAAGAGCTTAAATTTCAAACCAAACCCCGTTTGCCCTTCTCCTCGCGGGCTCCGCGCTCCCAACCGGAGAGTCGACGTCAATCGTACAAGTGCGCCTACTTACATGACAGGGTTGTGACGTCATTCACAGTGGCACATAACTTCGAGAATTATTCAAGGCAACGTCAGTTATTAGTTTAAGCTGTTCCTTAAATATACAAATTAAACTTTAGAGAAATAATAAAACATACAAATAGAATGCTCGCGTGTTTTTCTTTTTTTTTAACTTCGTACCGTAGCAAGAGATATGTACCTTCGTTTTGTCTGCTTGCTCCCACGTCGTGTAGTCCCGCGTGCATAGAACGAAACTATGACAATTTCTACCGTGTTCTACAATCCTTTCGCCTCTGCTCCAGTGCTCGTGATTGTGGCCGCTTATGAGTGTGACCGCTTATCAAGTGTTCTCGTGCAGAGCGTGCAAATTCCTCTGTCGTTCAAAACGAGCGCCAGAGCGTCACCGCAAGCCCGCCAATCAGCAAGAACGCGAGAGAGAGGGAGAGAGAAAGAAAAAGAAGGCAAGGCCCGTGACGGATCATCACGCGATCCTCCGGCTCCGGTGTGGGAGAACGAAGGGAAGGAATTCCCCTTGCGGAGGCTAGACGGGGGCCAGTGTACCGAGCGTCTACTTTGGTGGTGACGCTCGCCTCCTGAAATCATGGATTTAGCGCACTTCAGATTATTTCTACCTCTGGTATTATCGAACTAATTTGAAAAATTCTTGCCGTAGAACACTCCCTAGAGGTATACGTAACAACTTCCAGCGCATAACTCAAATTAGCTATGAAGCCTGGGTAGGGGGGCCTTTTAATGTAATTTCAGTTCTGCCCTTCAAATGATAAATGTGCTGATGCAAGCAGCCCGGGATTAGAAAGGTATGTAAGTTCATTTGAATATCACATGCTAAACTCTTTTATGAAACTGCCATCATGTGTACCTGAAATATATATTTATTACTGCGGAGCTGTTATACGCTAGTTTCCAGCGCATTGCTGCCTACGTAGACCGAGCGCGTAGACCAAAAACTATCATCATCAGCAATGGCTCGATCGTCATCATCTTCTTCCACAGCTGGCTGGTTGGCGCCCGTCAGCGCAACCATGGGAACGCACTTCTGCCACTGCTCGCGCGTTCGTCGTCATCTCCTTTTACAGTCAGCTCCGTTGAGCAAAAAACTAGCCAAATAGCCAAAGGGTGTATCCCTTTCGCTGGCGACGTCACGCACTACATAGACACGTCGTCTCAGCTGCGTTCCGGCCGTGTGATGGGGAGGCCGCGGATTGTGCGGACCGAGGAAGAACAGCATGCCTAAGGAGAACGACGGCGTGAGCAGAAGCGAGAAGGGGCGCGAAGGCGGCGGGAGGCTGCTAATGGCGAGTCCATGTCGGTCGATGGTTCTGGTCCGTCGCGTATTGTCACACCGGACGAAGAACAGCGTGCCCGTGAAGACTGCCGTCGACAACAGAAACGCGCATGGGCACGCCGATGGCTGGAGGACAGTATACGGACGATGACCGGGTCGCTAACGTCAAGCGTTTGCGTGTCGTGCGTCAAGACCCGGAATACCGCGAGGCGGGAAATGCTAGCTTAGTCGCCTTAGTGCCAAAACAATAAAGACGGTAGAAAATTACAATTATTGCGGTATGTGTCGTTATTTCAATCAATATACTTTATCCTCATATATACAGCTCTGCTGGTCATCCACCTTCACAGAGTGGAATGGTACTGAACATTTTATTTATTTATTCAAAATACCCCTAGAGGCCCGCCCGAAGAGGGTATTACATAAGGGGTGGGGGCACAGAAACATACTTTAATAACAATTTGTGGGGACGTGAAGATGACGGTTAATCGTTTTCGCCAGAAACATGCGCGGCAACAATGTCGCTGTTTTTCGGTTATGCCCTTCTAGAATTTTACAATATTGATTCAACTACACGCTAAGACACCATAAGGTGGGAATCTTACACCATTGGATTCAAAGTAGTGTGGTCAATAATAATACGAGTAAAGTTCAAGAATATTTTTATTAACGCGTTTCTCCACAGGTCTCTCGGTCACGTATCTCATGTCTTGTTGCATAGATTCATCGCCCTCCAAGGCACGGCAATTCGAGGCTAGTCACTCATACTTTTCATCGGACCAACCATCAAGGCGACACTTTCTACGAGGGCAACAATGAGGAAACCGGGCTCGGCGTTTTATTATCCTGCAGTAACGATTTGGTGGTTCTGGCTTCCGGCAACTGCAAACGGAGATAAAAAATTTCATCAGTAGATTAGGATTTATTTTACTGACCTCATATTAAATTGAGCTCGAAATGTAAGCAGACATGACCGAATGTAAAAGCTACCTTGACACTTTGGTTCATGTCACTGAATAAGCATTATGCCATCAAGCAATAAAGCAATGATATCTCTTCTCTCTTCTTCTCTATGTTCTCTCTGGGGTTTTACGTGCCAAAACGAGTTCTGATTAAAAGGCACGCCGTAGTGGAGGGCTCTAGATTAATTCTGACCCCCTCGGGTTCATTAGTGTGGACTACAACGCAAGTACACGGTTGTTTTTGATCCCGCGACTTCGTGCTCAGCAGCTCAGCAATACTATCGAGCCACTACAACCTAGCCCATAAAACACATCTATTCCTTCTCTTCAGAGCAGATGAGCAGTGCTTGAGTAGCGCAATATTTGGCGTTTCCTTTAGTTTAGATATGAATGCCATAGCCATAGCGGGGTTGATAGCATTATTTAAATCAAAAAGTAATTCAATAAGGATGTGTACACTGCGTCGGTATCGTTAACCGGGGCTCCCGGAAGTTTCTCTCTCATTATGCACTAACCGCTGGCTACGACGTCACTTCACTTTAGTGTCCTACAATTACTCAAATAATTATGTTCTTCGCCTCAATATTCCTATGCACCAACTTCTCTGATACGTCCCAAGCCTTATTACCGCTATACATGCACCCTCGGTTACGGCGGCGACCATCTCCGCTTCGCATCGAAATATAGCCAGTGCAGGAAGCCCGATCTTTTCAAACCCGTAGCCCTCGCAATATACGCAAGGCGGCGCAAGCATGCTATGAATCACACAATTTTTTTTATTTTGATAGCAATTATACGGACTCCGAAGTGCATTTCTGCCGCCGCCGTCGTCGTCGCCGTGATGTTCCCTATCAAGTCCAAACACGATAACATCGTCGCCGCTCGCCATGCGCTGTGTGTGCGAGTGAAAGCTTACAAGGGTCAGCCAACTATCACGGCTCAATCTCGCACGCGCGAGGGAGGAAGGCGGCACGGAAGCATTATTTGCGATAGCAAAATAGTGGACATCTTTGTTAAGTAAGGATAGTAGTTCTATCTGCCGTATAAAGTTGCAAATATTCGCTTACTAGCTAAATTAACAAACACGGTGTCCCGGGCGCACTGAAAAACATGAACACATCTCGCTTGATGACCGCGGAATCTCGCTGTCAAAACACTGGACTGAGGAAGCGTGGCGGCAGCAGCGAGAAGATTGAGGTTCGGGCTGTCTTTCGATTTAACGTGAATTAAACGTCGAAAACAAAGTGCATACGAAGCTACCGATGCTAGGCGTGGCGTACTTCGTCCACATCGCAGATCGCTTGGCAGATGAGGCTTGCGCGGGGGCGCACTTGTCCACGTCGCAGATCGCTTTCAAGATACGGTGGTCGCGCCGGAAGCAGCAGCCGCCGGATTAGAACGCTCTTCGCCCTCCCTCGTCTCCCCCCATGCCTCGCGCACCACAGAAGACAGCGCTCTTCCTCCCTCACGTGCGCGAGATTGAGCCGCGATCGTCGGTTGACCCTCACACGCTTTCACTCGCACATACACCGTACGGCGCGCGGCGACGATGTTATCGTATTTGGACTTTATACGAAACATCACGGCGATGGCGACGGCGACGGCACGAATGCGCTTGGAGTGTCTACATAATTGCTATCGCAATCAAAAGCTTTTAACAAATAAATCTATTGTGCAGCTCCCATTAGAAGTAGTCGGCTGTAATGTCTATACACCGCTTTAGACCCTACCTGCGGTAGGGCTCACTTCACAGATGGACAAAGAAAAAACTGATTGGAAAAGTCAGCAGAGTACGGCAAATTCGTAAGTTCAGCTATTCTGTACTTGGCGACAGATGTTGCGACGCTAAAGGTAATGTTCGGCTTTGCAGTATCAGGCAGAAGACTGCATTTCCCAAAGGCTCCCATGTAACAACTACCATGACGTAGTGAATCCCACATGCCGATAAATAAACGCTTAATTCATCGCCTGCACTCATGGGAGAACTCATGGTTGCCAACACATCTGGCATCGAGCACGACGACCAACATCGTGTTTGCGTGGAATTCTCCCGGCGCACCTTACTCGACGCCGGTCACCTCGTGGACTTCCATTCGTTCGTCTGCCTCTTTCTTTCAGGGTCGTAGTCAAGAGAGAGAGAGAGAGAATAAACTTTATTGTACGAAGAGTGGTCGTAGTCAAAGTGCCATGGTTTTCGCTAACAATGCTGTCGACGACCACAACATCTATGTGGGATATCCCTCAGCAAATTATTCAAATCGGATGTCCACGCAAATTATTCATTCCTTCTGGAAGGCGGACTACGGCTTTTGCTGGGTGAAAATATTGCCATTCTATTACAACGTTCTTAGGCTTCTCCAGACGTTTGCTTCAGATGACACATGCCTTATCCTGTTGCGAATATTGGATCCGATATGACTTTCCCCTGGGGCAGGCAGCTCAGGAATTCAATAGCAAGGCACTCATTTTTCCGATATCATCAACATTTTCCCTCCCGATTGTTTGCTTGCCATCTTTGCTAATCTCCGTGGACTTTTTCTTTCGACCATTTGTGCCCAAATTATTGTCCGTGTTTTTCTCTCCTTCGCTTTAATGACTCCTGGTTGTGTTTTTACGCTTTGAATTACCCTGTACCTTGTTGCCAACTTCGTTGACCTATTCCTTCCATCCATGACCGCGCTTTTAAAGGGTAAACATATTGCATTTCACCCGGCCATTAATTTTCATTTATGTTTCTGAATAAAAAAATAATATTGCTTCGCGCTTCTCTGATTTGAAAAAGGGCCCAATCTATATCATCCCGCGCGGACTTATTCATTGTTTACTCTTGGTTGCTACTGCCAATCCACCCACCGACACATGACTAAGTTCTATCCCCGACGAAATATCTCAATTAGCACGAAATGGTATTGGCGAACGATAGTGGTTACATCATTACTCGTTGCCAATTACTGGTGAAGTAGTTTCAATTTCGACACTTCGAGTGAAATTCATTTGGCTAGGCCGCAAACATCCCGTCAATGGCCGCGATGGTTCCTGAGGTATTCGCATTTCCAGCGGCTATTCCTGTTAGCGGTAATAAACTGGCGTCCAAAGAAGCGTTATGGCAGAAGTGCGCTGGTAGTGAATAAACATATAATAGAATCAACCAATTTGTGGACTCGAAGAATTATACAGTTGCTTAGTTATTTACGTATAAGGTGCAGTCGTGTTTTCTTCATAGAAATATTCGCAAGCTTATCTAGTTTAGTCAGATAAAGAGCCATTTCGTGAAAGTTTGTAGTAGTGCTTAGCAGTTAAGTATAAAATTGTTGTGGCCTTTCTACATACTAAATGAGTGAGGAGACACGAGGTACCTACGGTTCACGAACTAGCTCGCCGTGAGTTTTATTCATCGGGCCTCTGCAGAACCAGCGCTCGCATGGCGTGTCGACGTTGTATTCTCTGCCATGAAAAGCTGTTTCTCCATTGACCAAACAGTCACCTTCAATGGAGGAAAGCAAAATAATCACAACACAATCACTTTCTCAATTTTTTTCCACGCTGTTTTTTTTATGTTTTTTTTTTTCAGGCATTACTAACGCTACCATGCTTTCTCATACTTTTACGCAAGGCAAATTCCCAGCCCTGTAAGTTGAAGTACTAAAAGTTTGTGTAGTGCTTCACGGACGCGTGGTAACAGAGATTTTTAGCTTTTCTGTAAACCTATTAGCATTTAACGAATACACCTTGTTGACACAACCATGGACATTTTGCAGCGTTTGGTAGCGACATATTCCGGCGATTACTGGGTATCTTAGCGCTTAAGCGAAGCGGACCAGAAAAATGCCAATTGGCATTCCATGTGCGGGGATTTGCACTGTGTTTCCAGTTGTTGCTATTGGGTGTTGTTATCGCTGCGAAAGCGTCAAATGACCCATTGAGCAAAAGCCGATGCCTGCGGTCTGCAGCAACGAAACGACACCTAAGTATGCATTGCCATTGACTGCGACGCCGCGTTACAAGCGCGCCTCGACGAAGAAGAGCGGGTGAAATGGTAGACCGTATCTGCATTAGCGTGCCAGGTGTTGCGTGAGGGGAGCGCGCTTCACCGCGACGCCACGTCACACTCTCTCTCGCTCTCGGAAGCCTGCGCACGGTCCGTATCTCTCTCTCTCACCTCCACTTCGCTTAGCTGCTGCGCGCGCCTGCCGCCCTTGGTGACCACTGCGGCTTCCTCGGTACCTCGTCCCGCAGGACGCGGATCCGCATGTGACGTTCGCACCGCACACTGCTGCTTGCTGACTCGGGCAGTACGTACCACTTTGGTACATTATTCGTAGCGCAAAGCTCGAAGGACCGCTCAGCGGCGTTCAACTGGACATTAGTGCTTTCGCTTTCAGAGCTTAGGTGTCCTCGGATGTTTTTAGACAGAAGTATATTCCTTCTCAAAATAAAGTTATATTAAAAGTTAGGGCACGTGCTTGGTCGTTCTTTGTCCGCATCGCTTAAACGTTGTGGCCCAAGTAATTGTATCAAACCAACTGGCCCAGAAATTTCTTAGCTGGTGACGTTTTATGTTGAACGCGTTAGGACGGGTACTGTTATTTTTTTATTTGTAGTTGTTCCTTTTCTGTATAGGAACAGGTACATGGGTGGTATTGTCGAAGGCAAGTAAAAAATTAATTAGCTGCACGTAAGCTATTACATCACTGCTGGCTCTTTACGCCAGTAGCTATGCGGAATATGCTTAGTCATTACAAGAATAACTGCGCCACGAGTAGGCGCCAACAATGCGGTGGCTCACACAGACAGTCTTTGGTAACCGAAGCTACCGGACACTGATAGCGACACCTTCTGATGCTTCATCTAATCGAAATGCCTTATACAGAGGTTTTTTGTTCCATGACTGTTCTTGTAAAAAAAAAAGAAACATTTAAACAGCAGTTGTGTTCACTATTACGCTAATGCAGAAAATGTACACACACCGCGAGGTGGCGCACACTTCGTTACTGCAATAATAACTCTGCATTTAGCTGATTCAGCTCTGAGCCATCCGGTGGAGCCACCAATCTGGTCACTCCCCTTTACGCCTCCGTTAACCCTGTAATCCACTTGCGTTTTCGGGATTACCGGATAGCGGCAGAACTCTCTACGGCATAAACACCAGTTTGTTTATATGGACAAACGAAAATTCACTAATAGGAAAATTTAGCATCGCATTACCGTCTTATCATTCCAGTTACCAAAACCGACGGTCACGATGCACGCACGCAGAGTTTATCGGGCTCCAGTAAGTTTACCGAACACCTCGCTCCTGTTTCCCTCAATGATTATCATTATTACAGTGCCCAGGCTGCCCATTTCAATCTTAATTCACCCGAGGTGCTTTTCTTTCTAGCAACAGCAAGAAATAAATCTTAAGGTGGTGATCGCATAGTCTTACCTCAGAGAGAGAGAGAGCAAGGAGAGGAAAGGCAGGGAGTTCAACCAGACTAGCGACATTGGGGATAAGGGAAAGGCGGAACATAAAAAGGAAAAGAGGGAGAGAGGGAGTACTTAGTGAACATGGGATGATGCACAGGGAGCGGTCTCTCAAGCCGGTGCACTTCAAGTAGTGTACTAATGCACGAATTGCTTTTTGTGCCATTGACGGGTGTAGCCACGCGCCCAGTATATTAAGGCGAAAGCCTTTAATGGCTCATACTCGTGGTGTCCGACCGTGCGTCCATCCGTGTCCTGGAACGGTGCCAGCTGTGGCCTCTCCCCGTAACACTCTCTCAGCAATCACGTGGTGGCACAGCGGCGCGCGTGGCAAGGCTCCTTCGTCCGTTCCAGTGCACCTCGGACGCAGGGAGGGTAAGGAAGGCAGATGGCTTGTCTAGTTGTCGAATCATAGCAAAGACATCCTGCTTCTTCTTGTGCCAGTACGCCACTGTGTTGGGTATCCCCTCCATGTACGACATGTCATGATTGATTGCCATGACACTCCCATTCCACTGGTGGTGTCATACACAAAAAAAACAAAAAAAAAGACAGCATAGTCAGTCGAATGGCCACAGGTTTTCGCCGAACCCACAAATTTACAAAGTGTCCTTCAATTTTTTTACTCGGGCAAGGACAAAGTAAGGCTGCTGTTTTGTCGTTAGTACAGATATAATTTCCTCCATTTTTTCCCCTTAATTAACGTGGTGTGGCCTAAGGGAACGGCACCAAGGCCAAAATTTTAGTCTTGTTCGCATCGAGGCACAGCATTTATTATTGATGAACGACTTGTAGTACTTGGGCAGCTCGATTCACCGCGCCCACCATAGGTCACGACTATGCGAAAGGGGGGGGGGGGGGGGGGGGGAGGTCGCGGCCCAAACCTCCTCCAAGGTTTTCTGTGGGCAGCGGGGGGGGGATGGTCATTAGAGCCCCACCCCTAAAGTCCCATTACCAGAGCTCTCTTACATGATTTGAGGTTTCTTTTGAGGTGCCTCTAAGTTTTCAGTTCAATTTTATTGGGGCTAAAAGCTTGCTGCAGCATTGTTGACGCGGATGTGCACGGCTTTTAATTCATAATGTCGCTTTATTACTGCAAATCCTGACGATAGGAGGACAAGCGCACTTAGCACCAGCGGCGGCTACCTCATACGTATATTTTCACTTCAACATTTTTTGTTCACTGTGAACACCATGTATAGACACAATGTATTTAAATATAGTCAGCATTATATTAGTCATCCATCTTCTTCATCTGTATATATCCATCATCATGGCCAGTGTCATTCTCTTCAGCGAGTAGCCCTGCTGAATAAAGGATCGAGGTGTAACAGCTGCATCGCAGGTGATGGAGGCTGCCCTCGATCCTTTGGTCCTCTTAGACTTCGAGTTTCCCTGGAGCTTTGTTCAGGTCGCCGCTTGCTCCGCTTTCCGCCACCATGCCCCAAGAAGATCCACCAGGAGCCTCCAGCGTCACCGTCTCTGCCCCGCCGGCCGTTCCTTCATGGACCGTCAGCACGCGGCAGCGTGATCCCACCTTGTTCTCTGGCCTTCGTGGTGACGATGTTTACGACTGGCTGGACAATTATGACCGAGTGAGTAAGTTTAAAGGCTGGGATGATTTTCACAAGCTTCGCAACGTCGCGTTCTATCTCGCTGACGTTGTCAAGACTTGGTTTCTCAACCACGAGAGCACCCTGCCTGACTGGGTGGCATTCGAACACCAGCTTCGGTAGATTTTCCGCACCCCAAACGTCCGCTTTGAGGTCGCCATGAAAAAGCTTGAGGGACACATACAATTTCCCGGGGAAACATACACCTCTTAAACCGAAGACGCCCTCGCCCTTTGTCGCCGTGTTGACGCCACCATGACGGAATCAGACCGTGTTCGTCATATCCTAAAGGGCATTGCCCACGTCGCGTTCAGCGCAGTGGCGATCAAGAATGTGAATACTGTTAATGATTTCATCGCGACTTGCCAACATCTGTACGCACTGCAGGCCATCCGTTTACCGCCTGTCGTCTGTGACATGCTTCCTTCCTCGGATACGGACCTGCGTATGCTGAGTTGGACTCTCATATGCGAAGAGCTCCAAGCGTATGGCCTACTCAGTCCTCCCATTCTTCAACCTCAATCTTCGGTTGCTGGCCTGCGCGACTACATCGAAGAGAAGCTGTCCTCCATGGCCTGAGCTGAGAGCTGTGCTGCCCCACCTTCGACGCCAATCTTGTCTGCTCAGGTTGCTGCTACGCAACCAGCGTTCGGGTCGGTCAGACAGCGCCTCCTGCTCCTGCTACTGCGCACAACCATCTGGCGACTCTAGCAATACGTACACTTGCCCTTGCCTTTTACACTACCCGGCCGCCCCGGCCCATTTGTTATTGTAGCGTGAGCTACACTGGCCGAGGTTGAGCAGTTTCGCGTGGCTCCTGGAGAGCCGTGCTGCGTTTGCGCGAGGAGCAGTGACGTCACACGGCGCACAGCTAGCGCGCCGGGCGTTTCCCGGCGTTTGCGCTGGGCGTTTGCCAGTGTGGTATAGCCATGGAGAAGGAGAGCGAAATTGCTGCTCAGTGGCGCAGAAGAGCGGAGAAGCTTAACTGATCAGATCCCGAAGTAGTTGCCTGGCAATTAGCGGTGGAGCGTAGGAAGAACGAACAGAAGAAGGCTAAACGCACTGCGGAGACACCGGAGCAAAGGGAGGAACGTCTAGCAAAGCGGCGTCGCCAGGAGGCTGAGCGGACGTGCCCGACCATCTCAGCAGCAGCAACAACAAGACGCCGTCGATGACGTCAAGGCTCGCCGATTGACTGGCTATACGGTGAAACTTAGCGAAAGCTCCAGTGCGACTCGGACCTTCGAGGCGGACTTCTTAAACAATCCGTTTGGATATTTGTGCGACGTGTGTGAAAGACTGTGGCACATGAAAGACTTGACGCCGGTACGTGGTGCCATGCCTGAAACGTTGAGTTTAGCGGCGCCGCCTGAGTAGGGTGAAACCGGGGCGCAGGTTTGTACAACGTGCAAGAACTTTCTCGTTAAGCAGAAGATTTCACTCTTTAGCTTTACCAATGGGTATCGTTACCCGCCCATGCCACCAGGTCTGCCGGTTCTGAACGATGTGGCCGACTTAGCTCACGCTACGTATATCCTGGCACAGCCGAGCTAAGCCACTGCTAATTCTTTATTTAGGTATTCGCTGGTATATAGCGCGGTTTTGTCGAGGACGCCAACAGGAGAACTCCATGGCAACGATGTTTATGAGAGAGACCCGTTGCTTCCTTCGAGTGACTACGAATGCCAAATTGCTTTTGACACCCTCAAGCGTGCCCTCACGTCCGAACCTGTGCTTTGTCATTTCGACAACACCGCACCCAATATTCTACATATGGCCAGCAGCCATGGTACAGGCGCTGTTCTTCTGCAACGTCAGCGAAATTCCGAATAACGTGTGGTCCGCATACGCAAGTCGCACGCTGACAACTGCAGAGAAAAATTATACGATTACCGAGCAAGAGTGTCTCGCCGTTGTTTGGTCCGTCCGAAAATTTCGGCCATATCTGCATGGCCGCCACTTCACGGTCATTACTGATCACTACGCCTTGTGCTGGTTGGCGACGTTAAAGAATTTAACGGTACGTCTTGGCCGTTGGATACTTTGTTTACAAGAATACAACTTCGACGTACCTACAATTCTGGAAAGAAACCCCAGGATGCCGATGCTCTCTCTCGTTGTCCCCTACCAGCATCTTTAAACGCTGCCTGCTTAACACCTTCCATGAGCAAACCGCACGGCGCGTCTTCTGCATTTCCTTCGCTCGCAGCTCTCGACCGGCTCCCATCCAACCATCCTCATACGTTTGCATCTTGCCAACGTAACGACTCCTACTACTTCTCCATTATGGAACCTATTAGCGGATCATTTCGCACACCGACTCACGGCTCCGTCGGCAGTCGAAGAATTTCAAGATCAAAACTTTCATGATATACCGGTACGTGTTTCATCCCGAAGGACACCGTTGGATTCCTGTCGTTCCCCGATCACTTCGGGCCCAGATAATTGAGGCCGTTCACGACGAACACAATGCTGGTCACTTTGTTTTCCATGATGATGATAAAAATGTATTTATTGCAGGATGGCTCGAAGGCCTATTATGTTTTCCATAAAACCTGTGAGCGAATCCGCACCGCGTCTCTTGGCTCGGACTTGCAACCAGCGTAGCGAAATACGTGGCTTCCTGTTCGCTCTGCCAACACTGCAAACGGCTGACCTCACCTCCGGCTTGACTGCTCCAACCTGTACCTTGTCCTGAAGCACCTTTCGCAGTCGTTGGTATAGACCTGTATTGACCGCTACCCTTATCAGCTGGCGGCAACCGACGGATCATCACTGCTGTAGACCACTTGACACGGTACGCTGAAACAGCCGCACTACCTTCAGGATCCGCTGCGGAGGTTGCAGCTTTTTTCTAGGAAGCCATCTTTTTATGGCACGGAGCCCCACGTGTCCTTTTGAGTGACCGTGGCAAGACCTTTCTGTCAAAACTTTTCGACGATGCTCTCCGTGTGTTCAACACCATCCATAAAACGACTCTCAGCTTCCACTCTCAAACTACTGGCCTCACAGAGAGCTTTCATCGCACGCTGTCCGGCATGATGTTAATGTGCATCAACCCTGACCACACCCACTAGGATGTCATTCTGCCATTCATCACTTTCGCATACAGCACGGCCGTCCAACGCGGGGTACTCACCCTTTTTCCTTGTGTATGGTCGTCAACCGATCACAATCCTCGACATCTCTTTCTTTGGTGTCCCGGTGCCCTCGTCGACATCAGTGTGTGAACAGTTCGTTTCGCGCATTCCCCGGTGTCGCCAACGTGCCCACCTCAACACCGACGCCAGTCAACAAGACCGCAAAACTCGCTATGATGCATCCCACCATGTCGTTTCCTTGAACGCTGAAGACGAAGTGTTGCTCTGGACACCAGTTCAATCTTCTAGATTATGCGTGAAGTTTCAGTCCCATTTTATCGGGCGCTACACTGATCGGGAACACACGTCGCCAGTCAACTATCGCGTCACTCCGGTTGTTACGCCTTTGGACAGCCGCTGCCGTGCCACAGAGATAGTGCGTGTTTTCCCTTTAAAGCCTTTCATACGACGTTCACGTACCGCAATAACCAGCGGCCAGCGTGGCCGCTTCCGCGCGCGGGGGAAGTTGTGTGAACATTATATTGTGAGAAGAGAAGACTCGGGACAAGCAAACATTTATTCGTCGGGCAACTAAGGCTGATGTTGCGGCCATGATGTCGAGCTTTTTCTTCTTTTTGCGGACGCGAAGCACACTGTCCACTACATGGCTCACCCCCCCCCTCCCCCCCTAGCGATGAAGGCATTGCCGTCGAGTGGTTTATCTGCTTGAGATGGCGTTGCCAGCGTTCATGTGAGCTGGCTTCAAACGGTCTATAGATATCGTCCCTTCGCGTCCGTTAACAAGGAGAATGAAGTACTTAAGATCGCGCTTGAGGACTTTAAAAGGACCGTCGTAAGGTTCTTGTAGTGGAGTGCGAGTTGCATCGTGACGGATGAAGACATGGCTGGTATGAAGTAATGATGGGCTCAGATAAACGGTCTTGCAATCCTGTCGAAGCGAGCGGCGGTGGTACGACCGTAGCCATAGTAGTTCGCAGGCGGTCGGCGTAAGAGTGTAGCTCAGCTGATGTCGGTCCCGAGGCAAAGAACTCGCCGGGTACGCGAAGTCTCGTGCCAAAAACCAGCTCTGCGGATGAACACTGTGTGTCTTCTTTCAGCGCGGTGCGAAGACCTAGTATAACCAGAGGCCGGAGCTTTGTCCATGGAATTGTTTAGTCCTGCGCACGCAGTTATGCCTTCAGTTGATGGTGGAAGCGTTCCACCATGCCATTGGAACTGGGGTGGCAAGCCGTAGTTCGTATGTGTGTTACGCCTAGAAGGCAGGACAGAGCCCGAAAGAGGGACGATTCGAATTTTCTCCCTCGGTCTGTCGTTATGGTGTGTGGCACGCCATAACTAACAATCCAGGTGTGCACAAGAGCCTGTGCAACAGATTCTGCAGTGATGTTGCTTAGCGGCGTTGCTTCCGGCCAGCGGGTAAATCTGTCGATACAAGTGAGTATGTAACGTTGGTTCGCGGACGGTGGTAGCGGACCCACAATGTCGACGTGAACATGGCCAAAACGAATGTCTGGTGGCGGAAAATGACCCGGCGCGCTCATGGTGTGTCTGTTTACCTTGGCACGCTGGCAATGGATACACTACCACGCCCAGCTACGGACATCAGCATTCATACGGGGCCAAAGGTAGCGGGAGGTGACAAGACGTTGCGTAGCTAGCATTCCTGGGTGCGATAAGGAGTGTAGAGTGTCGAAGACCTGTCATCGGAATTCTTGTGGGACATACGGTCGTGGCCGACCTGTAGACACGTCGCAAATGACGGTATAGTCGCAGCCAGGCAGCAAGACCTCTTCGAAGCGCAGGGAGTTGTTCGCAGTTCGGAGTGTTGGAAGCTCGAGGTCTGTGCGCTGAGCAGTAGCTAGGCGCATGAAGTCGATGCCCGAACGAGCGACTTGAGTTGCGTTGATGTGAATCCTTGACAGGGTGTCAGCAACGGGATTGTTGGTACCATTGATATGTCGAATGTCGGTAGTGAACTCGGCAATATAGGCAAGCTGGCGAATCTCACGTGGCGTGTATGAGAAAGTGTTGGAAGTAATAGCATAAATCAGTGAGTTGTGGTCGGTGAAAATAAAGAACCGGCAACCTTCGAGGTTATCAGGGAAGTGGCGGACAGTGAGGTAGATTGCTAGGAGTTCAGCGGCCGAAAGTGCTGTAGCGAGTTTCTTGCACTGTCAGCTTCCTCGAGAAGAAATGTATGGGCTGCCAAGCATTATCAACCAGCCGTTGAAGAACAGCGCCAACAGCTATGTCGGACGGCTCCACCATAACGGAAATTCTCGCATCTGGCTTCGGGTGCGCTAGAAGAGTGGCGGAACCGAGAGCATTTTTGGCAGTGGCAAAAGCACTTTCGGCAGCATTAGTCCATAGTAGAGGCGTGTTTGCTTGGGGTTTCTTCGAGAGCAGACTGCGCAGCGGCTGCAAGATGGATGCACAACGAGGAATGAATTTGTGGTAGTAATTGATGAGGCCCAGAAATTACCGCAATTTCTTTGTGGTCGATGGTTGCGGGTAATATTTAATGACTTGAACGCGGAGTGAGGCGAGCTGAATGCCACGTTGATCAACTCGATGCCCAAGGAAATTGAGGGAATCGACGCCAAACTCGGTCTTCGGGACGTTGATAATGAGGCCGTATTGACGGAGATGTTCGAAGACCTTAAGCAGCTCCGATTAATTTTCTGCAGCAGATCGGCTGAAAACGAGAATCTCGTCTAACTAGACGAAACAACAAATCAGCCCACGTATTACTTGGCCAACGAACCGCTGAAACGTTTGAGCAGCATTTCGGAGACCGAAGGGCATGTGGACGTAATCTAAACATGACGAATGGTGTGATGATTACGGTTTTAGGAATGTCGGAAGGCTCCACAGGAATCTGATGGTAAGCTTTAACTAGATCCACTTTGCTGAATGTGCAGCAATAGTGAAGCGAAGCGGTGAAGTCGGGAATGTGAGGAATAGGATACCGTTCACGAATCGTCACTTTGTTTAACGCGCGGTAATCTCCGCATGGCCTCCAATCACCTGTCTTCTTTGGAACCATGTGTAAAGCGGGCGCCCAAGGGCTAGCAGACGGCCGAGCGAAACCCAACTCGAGCATGTGATCGAATTCCTGTTTTCCATTTTTTAGGCGGTCAGGGGCTAAGCGGCGGTGTCGGGCATATACTGGTGGTCCTTTCGTCACAATGTGTTGCGTGACCTTGTACAGGATTGGGCGATCTGGTGAGGGGGGTTGACATACCTCTGGAATTTCTTGTAGGATGGTGGACCAAGGTGTCGATACCTGGGTGTGTGCTTGTAGGAGACGCAAGGGCGGTGCAGTTGTGGTGATTCCTTGTACCGACAGGTTTGTCATGGAGTCCAGCAGGCGACATAGGCGTAGGTGGACAACCAAGTTGAACTTCCGCAAAAAATCGGCACCGATGATGGGGCCACGGACGTCAGCGACGGTGAATAGCCATCGAAAGGGACGCTTCAGTCCGAGATGAAGAGTCACTGATTTCTGGCCATACGTTCTAATATTAGAACCGTTGACCGCAGTGAGAAAGGAGGTGTCGGGGCGATGTCGTCTTTGGTCGTCAAAGGTAGGCGGAAGCACATAAATTTCTGCGCCAGTGTCTACAAGGTAACGAACTTTCGTTACGCGGTCGGGGACATAGAAAAGACGGCTTGACGCCGGGCCGGTAGCACTTGCCGTCATCAGTGACTGGCCCGACCGTTTCCCGAAAAGTTACACGGTGGACGGCACTGACGTGCACGAGTGCCGTATCGGGCTTGGTACCAGCAAATAGCAGCAGTGCAATAGCGGGAATTGCTTTGGCTGGGCGTGCGATGACGTGACTTGTCTCTACCCGCAGAGAAACGCAAGGTAGTTAGTTCAGTAGTTAGTTGATGCACTTGCGAAGCAAGCTGTGCGTTTGAGGCACTGAGTTCGTCAAAGTGCTACTCTAACTGCAATGGACTCGAGACTGGCGCCTGACAACGTTGGATGGCAGATACGAAAGGATGGGAAGTATCCATGATCTGGTCCGCCGTTGTTGCTAAGTCTTCAATAGACGCTGCCGCAGGTGAGGGACATAAAATCATCCGTACCTGGTTCTTCCGATGAGCTCGCGGACGATTTTTTAGTCTGTTGAAGATGAATTGCCTCCGAGTAGCAGGGTCATGTGAGGAAGCAGCTCGGTCGGGTTTCGGTCGCCGTGTTCCTCCGATGATAGAATCTGTTAAATGCGTCGCGACTCGGAGTCGGTCGTGCGTCGTAGTAACTCCCGTTTCAGGATATCGTAGGGGTTGTCAGGTGTGGGAGTGAGCAAAACGTCGCGCATCAAAGCTGTGGTGGTAGGGCTGAGCGCACTCACAACATAGTCGTACTTGGCCGTCTGCGATGTGATGCGGTGACGGCGAAACTCCGCTTCAATGTGGAGAAACCAGAGCTCAATATCTGGGGGCCAGAACTCGGGAAGCTTGAGTGTGGCGATGGAAGGTGTGGCATTGTCTTGGGAGTTCGATTCCATGGCGTCGAAAAGAAGCGGCAGGACGAATAGTTGCGATGCGGGAAGCGTCCGAGGTCACCAACTTGTGGGAACAGAAGACTCGGAACAAGCAAACATTTATTCGTCGGGCAACTAAGCTGATGTTGCGCCCATGATGTCGAGCTTTTTCTTCTTTTTGCGGACGCGAAGCACACTGTTCACTACAATATTAACAGCGATGAACAGGATACAGAGGCTCCTTCTATAAGTAGCGATGAAGTTAGAAGGGCCTTGAAAGACATGACCCAGGAGAAAAGCTGCTGGATAAGATGGAATAACAGTCGATTTATTGAAAGATGGAGGAGATATCATGTTCGGAAAGCTTGCGGCCCTTTATAAGCAATGCCTCCCGATTTCAAGTGTACCAGAAAGCTGGAAGAACGCCAACATTATACTCATTCATAAGAAGGGAGAAGTTAAAGAATTGACTAATTATAGACCCATTAGCTTCCTTTCAGTATTGCATAAAATATTCACCAAGATAACTTCCAATAGAATGAGGGCAACACTTGGCCCACCAAGAGAAGAGGCTGGCTTCAGGAAGGGATATTCTACGATGGATCCTATCCATGTCACAAATCAGGTAATAGAGAAATCTGCGGAGTACAATCAGCCTCTCTATATGACTTTCATACATTATAAAAAAGCATTTGATTCAGTAGGGATACGAACAGTCATAGAGGCATTCTGCAATCAAGGAGTACAGGCGGCATACGAATATCCTGGCAAATATCTACAAGGATTGCACAGCGTACAGCTACGTTGGTTCTCCACAAGAAAAGTAGAAAGATACCTATAAAGAAAGGGGTCAGGCAAGGAGACACAACCTCTCCAATGCTATTCACTGCATGCGTAGAAGTATTCAAGCTCTTAGACTGGGAAGGCTTAGGAGTGAGGATCGACGGCGAATACCTCAGCAACCTTCGCTTTGCAGATGACATTGTCCTATTCAGCAATAACGGGGACGAATTACAGCAAATGAATGAGGACCTTAACCGAGAGAGTGTAAGAGTGGGGTGGAAGATTATATGCAGACGAAAAACATAATGTTGAATATCCTGGCAAGGGAGCAAGAATTCAGGATCACCAGTCAGCCTCTAGAGTCTGTAAAGGAGTACGTTTATCTAGGTCAATTACTCGCAGGGCACCCTGATCATGAGAAAGAAATTTCCAGAAGAACAAAATTGGGTTGGAGTGCATACGGCAGGCATTTCCAAATCCTGACTGGGAGCTTACCGCTGTCGGTGAAAAGAAAAGTGTACAATCATTGCATTCTACCGGTGCTAACATATGGGGCAGAAACTTGGAGGTTAACAAAGAAGCTCGAGAACAAGTTAAGGACCGCACATTAGTGATGGAACGAAAAATATTAGGCCTAACGTTAAGAGACAGGAAGAGAGCGGCGTTGTGGATAAGAGAACAAACGATGATATCTGATATTCTAGTTGACATTAAGCAGAATAAATAGAGCTGGGCAGGCTATATAGTGCCTAGGATAGATAACTACGCACTACGGACTTTTAGAGTTACATAATGGATACCAACAGAAGGGGAGCGCAGTCGAGGACGGCAGAAAACTAGGTGGGGTGATGAAGTTAGAACATGTGCAGGTGCAAGTTGGAATCACCAAGCGCAAGACAGGGGTAATTGGAGGTCACAGGGAGAGGCCTTCGTCCTGCAGTGGACATAAATATAGGCTGATGATGATGATGGTGATTCACTACCTGTCTGTTGTCTGAAGGCCCGGGCTTGATCCTGATGCATTTACCTTATAGGGGAACAAAACGCAGAGCATCTAGAGAGAGAGAAACGAGAAGGGAAAGGTAGGGAGATTAACCAAGGACGTGCCCGCGGTTGGCTGCACTTCGCTTTTGGAGAATGAAAGGGGACAAACAGATAAGAAGGAGTGAGAAGAAAAATAATAAAGAGTTAGTCATTCAGAGAGTCAGTCGCAGAGGAATGTCCCCTGTCACAAGCGCTCATACAGCCCAGTCGCCTTCAAGACAGAGCATCAAGGCGCGCACACGCACAAGTTGCGTAATGTTTTTTTTAATTTAAATTATTGTAAAATAACTTACACATGCGTTACACCAAATCAACTTGTTTAACCAGAATTATCACTCGTACGCGCCTTTCTGTGCTGTGTCATCTGTCGCTATAAATAAGTAATGAACCCGTCCCTTCCTCCAAGATGCGGAAGTCTTGCGCGTGGATACCTGGATGGTAGCGTTCCCATGGCTACACGACACACTTGTCAAACCAGCACATCCTAGAGCAGGAGCGATAAAATGTGTGCCAGGAAAGAAAACAAGTCCTACACGAGTGGTGGTTGAGAGGCTGTTAAGGACTACCTATCACAAGAAGCTCTAAGACTGTTAAACATTTTTAATGACTCACCCAAGCTATCTACGGGCACGATGTCCGTAATGAACACCCCGTCGGAAAGATGGTACAGCTGCGTGAGCCAAGCCCACAAGACTGCTAACGCGAAGCGCATGGTACAACCAGGTCGTGTGTCACTTCCAGCCAAAAAAACTCAGTCCTCTCTGTGCGCTCTTTAAATGTACCAGGCACCGGTAAGTTGCCATAAATATTTTACTTCAAAAACCTCTGAAGGCTCTTTTTTTTCGTATGATTTACTGTAAATTATTGGGCTGTCTGGAACGTTTCACTCACCATGAAATCCTAATTATTTTCAACGTTTTGCGTGAAGCCTTTTCTACCCCCACTGATACTTCATACAAAATCATGCCTCCTTATCCAGACTCCATGGATAAGCTTTGCAGAGCCGGAGAGTAACCTGACAAAAAATTAAATACAGCTTTAGCAACTGAGAAAGACGCTGGCGTAAGCGGTTCCTAGGATACAAAGAAACACTTCTTGTGCATTTCAGAGAAATTAGATTATCGGAAGAGCGACTGCAAATCATAACGTAAAATGATCCTTCTTCAAAAACGAATTCCATTAATCTGTCCTACGTTTTGTTGAGAAAAGCTCATAGGAGTACGCCAATTTTTATACGTAAGCAAACACGCCGCATAAAATTTGGAGGCGATTCACTGAAGACGAATGAAAACGGTCGTTCTTTTGAGTAGACCCGTGCAGTTGGTCAGCTTTTTTTTTTTTCTTGCCTTCTCTTCTATTTATTTTCGTCGTGCCCATATCCTGTGCAGCTGTGTTTAGTGCCATAAATGATGACTCAGATCACCCCGTTTTTCTCTTCGACTTACGTGGTTGAGCGCAAACAGCTTCAGCCTTGACGACCAGTGAATTCCCATAAGATGTGCTTTCGTTTTCGGTGCATGCGAGCGCTTTCGCTTTTATGCGTATATTTTTAGTTACTTAGCTGAAGAAGTTTGAATAGCAAGCTGTACACTTCGCTCTCGGTAAGTTTAGAAGCCTTTCTTAGCAGCTATAATTAATAACGTTGATAGAAAAGTACGTTTAGGACGCCGTCCACTGTAATGATCCAGCGATAACGTCGCGTTAAATACTTTGCCTGGTAACTTTCACGTTGTTGCTGTACGACTGCATTAACTGTATGGGACTGTAGTTCTGGATATTTCTTTATTGCGTAGTTATAATCTTACCAGCAAGCAATCTTCAGCCACAGCATGTTAACAGAACAGAGACGTGGCTGAGTCCCTGAATGCAGGCGTCCTCGATGTTAGGCGCAAAGTTACAAACCGTATGCGCAATGTTCGACCAACCTTTGCGAAAAGCGCCTCTGTAATCAGGCTTGTGCCATAGATGGATGCTTGCACAACACAAATGTCCAAGCTGCCACCCACTCTTCGCCTTGGTCCATAGTCGTACCACCTGATTAGACTTTCTAAGGCCCGTTTTTTGCACATTCACTTGCCGGTCGAAAAGAGGCCTCACTTCCACCATTTAATATTGCAAAATAATTATTATACCACTGGGTGTGATGAACTCTGGCCACGACGCAAAGCAACGTAGAATAGCCTTGCTATGTCTGCTATAGTAAAATTCGCTGCCTATTAGATAAACATTTGTAACATATTGGAGGCTCTGTAGGCAGCATGTGTAAAATACTTATTATGTGCACATTTAATCCATGTATCTGTTCAATCAAAAATCTCAATGTTGTGCATAAGCGTAGCTCTCATATTTTTTTTACGCCCGTGTCCCGTGCATAGCGAGCACGTTTAAGATCCCCTGGTGGTCGAAATTAATCCTGTGTTCTCCACTACGGCGTACCTCATAATGACATCGTGGCTTTGGCACGTAAAACGCCAGAATTCAACTATTTCTCAATCTTCGCAAAAGCAAGCTATCAAGATCAAACTTCGAATGTTTTAGATGGAAGTCGCGTTAAGCTAGCACTTTCTGGGCACCCAACCAGTAATCTACAGCACCCGTCGCAGTTGAAACAAAAGCGCGTTTTTAAAGACCAAGTGAAAGCTAACTTGGTAGCGCGTAAAAAATGACTAGTTTTAATCTAATTAGATATAAAGAAGCCTCCAGGCCATAATTGACTTTTGCAATGCGAATGGTAACACCACGAACGTATAGCAAAAAGATAGCCGTATTTTCATATTGCAGCAGTAAAAATACAGCAATTACCACTCGCCAGAAGTGACGCATGGAACAACTCGCGGTACCTCAGCATGACCTCCAAAATTGCAGCGGCGCACTCGCACAATCTCGGAGGCCACAAGGCTGCGTAGTGTACATACCGTACTCGCCGCAAGGCGGCGCAACGAGCACCCTTGTCGCAAGGTCCCTAGATAAAACAAGTTTCATCAATCAAAAACTTGATTGATAAGATTGATAAGGTTCCTAGATAAAACAAGTTTTATCTAGGGACCTTATCTCGTCGTCGATACATTCAGCCCACTGCCTGGCTGCAGCGGCTGGTTGCGGCGCGCTGATAATCCCGGACGGGGTGTTCTGAGACACCACCAGGGGAGCGCATCGTCGGCGTCATCATCATCATCAGCCTATATTTTATGTCCACTGCAGGACGAACGCCTCTCCCTGCGATCTCCGATTACCCCTGTCTTGCGCTATCGTATTCCAACTTGCGCCTGCAAATTTCCTAACTTCATCATCCCATCTGGTTTTCTGCCGACCTCGACTGCTCTTCCCTCCTCTTGGTATCAATTCTGTAAGCCTAATGGTCCACCGGTTATCCATCCTACGCATTACATGGCCTGCCCAGCTCCATTTCTTCCGCTTAATGACCTCCCTCATCGTCGGCGTAGTTACTGGTTAAAGGCTAACAAGAATTCTATAAAATTACCAGCCTGGCGGATGTGCCAAGGGTATATCTTACTCATTTATAAGACCCTCCTTCGTAACTATGAGGGAGGCTGTACATTCTCCAATCTAAATAAGCACCAGCGATTTCTCTGAAATGCACGCTTACGTGTGTACAAATATCGGATCGACTTGAGCCACTGGACAAGGTTTAACGACCGACGATTGTGCTCGACGCTATCGTTTGGATTTGTGAGTAGCTCGTCTGTCTGGGCACATGTTCACCAAATTAAGTGCCAGTCTAACCTCCTACTTTGGGCAGCTTTCGGTTATTGTCCGTCAGTACAACGTGACAATACGCCGACCAAACGGAATAAACACACAACCTGTCTGTAATATTTTGTGTCTGTAAGGAACGGAAGTTAATGTAATCGATCTCGTCCGCCTTTATGGGATGGTTTTCTTCTGAAGCCTTATATTTTAGTACGCTAAGCATTTTTATGAGTATATTTTGTGCAGTGCATCGTCAGCAAATACATAACTTATGGTTCTTGTTTATACATGGTGTTTATTTTTATAGGCCGTAAATCATTTTTTTAATCGGCTGCATCACATAGTGTAAATGAAGCCCATGAGCTGTATTGCGCAAAGCGGCAGGCATTACTCGCATGAGAAATGGAAATCCGTAATCAACTAATTAATCAAAGCTCAATAATAAAACCTTTATTTCACATCTTTCGGTACATAATGCAATTTGGGAATTGTAGCCGGTGAGTTTGCAAGACACACTGACTTGAAAGAACTGATAGTTGGGCGAGTTGGTACATATTCATGGTGAAATTTTGAGCGCGAACAATAGACAAAGAAACCGTGAATGTGGACACGCGAGCGCTTACTCACCACTGTTTATTTTTGGAAAGAGACAGAAAAGCACCAGCTATCTGCACTAAGCATTTCCAAAACGAGTCACAGTTGTGAGCAAGCGCTCCTATGTCCACCGTCACTGTGTCCTTGTCTATTGTGCGCGCTAAAAATGTCACCATGAACACTCCCTTGAAACGAATTCTAAGGATCTCATGTTTTCGAAATGTGTGCCGTGAAACCTCCGTTAAAAAGGCACTATTGTTCCACTTACTTTTCAAACTGCAGGTTTTACGCAGTGAAGCACGAAAGTATCTTGAACGCCCATGTATTTCGTCACACAGTCTGGGGAGAAATATCTGGAAATTCGTGCCCTCCTGAAAATTTGGGCGAAGTGCGAACTCACCGACTCCAATTCGTAAATTACAATATGTGCCGTAAAATAGCAATTTAAATTTGAATTGAGACATTTTGTTATTTCGTCGATTATGGAGTTCGATTTCTCGTGCAGGTAATGCCCGTCTCTTTTATTAATCCTGCTCACTGACCAGAATTATGCTTTCTGCCACAGACAATTCTTCTGTATAGTAAGTTCTGTATAGTAAAAAAAAAAAAACACCCGGCATATACCTCATAATCATCATCAGCCTATATTTATGTTCACTGCAGGACGAAGGCCTCTCCCTGCGATCTCCAATTACCCCAGTGTTCCGATAGCTGATTCGAACTTGCGGCTGCAAATTTCCTCATTTCATCACCCCACCTAATTTACAGCCATCCTCGACTGCGCTCCCCTTCCGTTGTCACCTACTCTGGAACTCTAATGGTCCACCGGTTATCTTCCCTGTGCATTTCATGGCCTGCCCAGCTTCATTCTTTTTCTCTGAATGTCACGTAGAATATTGATTATACCCCTTTGCTCATTCATCCACACCGCTCTTCCTGTCTCTTAACATTACACCTAGCATATTTCGTTCCATCACTCTTTGCGTGACCCTTAACTTGTGCTCAGTTAACCATGAAGTTTGTGCGTCATGTGGCAGCACCGGTAGAGTGCAATGATTGTACACTTTTGTGTTGAACGACAGTGGTAAGCTCCAAGTCAGGATTTGGTAATGCCTGCCGTATGCACTGCAACCCATTTATATTCTTGACTGATATCATATCATAGCCGGAACGCTCCTCCATGTTTACATAAAGGGCCTGTTATTCCGTCATATCCTGCCACTTTTCTCCGGGGCATGGCTTGCAACGCCGTTCTAACTTCATCGCTACTTATATATAGAAGGAGACTGTGTCCTCTTCGTGACCACTTCCATTGGAGGTTGCGTGGCTGCTCTAGGCACTGTACAGGTCAGCATATATATATATATATATATATATATATATATATATATATATATATATATATATATAGTGCGTTATCCAATGTGCGTGACTGTGCGCATCGCATGTGCGAAATATTTTCCATCTATGCTACCACCTGTTCGTAGTTTGTCCAACGTCTGCAGTTCGTTAACAATGCGTTTAGACTCGACAGTCTATATATTTTGTTTATCATTGCCGCATGCATTGCCACAAGCGTATATGCTTCCTTCGGGAGGTTTAGTCTGAGCTTTCTGTAAGTTATATTCGGAAACATAAGAACATTCAAGTCAAAATCCTCATATTTAAAAAAACAATGCAGTGAAATCTTCTCAAAGAACAATAAATATCCGTGTTCTCAGTACAGTGTTGACACCACAATGCCTCACACGAGCCGCGGTCGTAGGAATGACGAAGTATTGTGTGGATGTGCTTTCCACGTACCATCTTTAGGTTTAAGCTGTGGACGGAGAGACTGCAGGAATTCCGCAGCGTTGTAAAGCGTTTAAGAGTGACATTCCAGCATTTTAACATAGTTTTGCCTGATCCAAATATCGAAAGTAAAATATTACAAAAAAAAAGCTCTTGTATGAGGCAGTCATTTCACTAAGTTCAGCAGTAACAAGAGAAGTGATCTCTCTGGAAAGACAAATGGATAACGCCGTGCTTACAACGCTGGCATTCTGTATGTTCATAACAGTTTCGTGGTCGTTCGTCTATAGTAATTCGTATTACTATCCTGAATTCTCGCCCCCTTGGAATCAATGGCCCAACTGGTATCGTAAGTAGCTACATGTTTTCCTATTGAAAGCTCGCGAGAGAGCCATTGTATTAAAGCCGTCTTATTTGTGTAGCTTGCACCCTGCTTGTACAATTTTCTATCGCCAATGTCGCAATCATTCCAGCTTTATTGTTGTTTGTGAATTCCTATTGTAAAGCATTCATAATATTATCAGCAATTGGTGGGTGTTATTATTCTTTCGCCCTTAGGATGACGGCATATTCGGACCTGTTGAAATATAAATTGCCCTACAGTCACAGGCGCAAACACAGAAAAGCTAGCACGTGCAGGCCGGCCGCTGGTTTACCGTGAGACAATCAACCACATAAAAGCAACAAACAATGACAACAAGGAATGCGTAGGGGGAATTGCTAGATTATTTAATTCAAATATAAAAGTTATGCATCAATTAAAATGAAAGTGCACGAGGAAAGAACCTGCCGTAGGTGTGATACGGCCACACGTCTTCGCATTGCGCGTGCGATACTCTTACCAATTCAGTTACCGCGTTGCCGTTTTCACGTCCACTTCACGTAAGAGCATTGCAGGCGTAATGCGAAGACTTGGGTTCGTATCCTGCCTCCGGCCAGTTATATTCTCGGCCACTTTCATCTTCATTTATTAATAATTTCTACATTTCAAATAAATAAACAATTTCCCCTATCCTATCATTGCTGTAATTCTCTTGTCTTTATGTGGCTGTGCCCTTGAAAAACTGGGTCCGGCGTTTCGGTTTCCTTCTTCTCGTCGGGACAATCAAGTCATAGACTAAAAGGCTCAACACTTGTCAGTGGGTTTCTATGACTAAGAAGAACGTAGGTAATATCGATTGTGGAGCGCATAATTTCGATGAGATGTCGTTCTGCAATAAGTGCTACGTCATATATGCCTCTGAAGTCACAGGAAGCAGCTGGGGGGCGGCAGTGCGAGGATTCCGAAGCGTCGGCCAGGCTTCCACTTGATGGGAATGGCAGCACAATTCTTAGAGATGAGCCGCAATTTTCTCTTTATGGGATGTTTGTGATATTTATAGTCTGTCTGTGCTCGGCTTTGATGCAGTGTCGTTTCCTGAATGCACACGGATCTACAGACGTGCTGTTTACGTAATCCCACTCTCCGTGTCTCCCTGTTTTCACTGTTTCCCTCTCAACTGGAGTATGGTAGAAAACTGGATTCTATTACGGGTTGAATCTGTATATTCCTTTTTACCTTTTCTGACCCCTCTTTTAGTCCCGAAGAGTACGTCGGAATTGTCGATGTTGCTACAGTTATCTTTAAATGAAACGTGCTTATCTAGCTACCATCATAGGTTTTATGCAGCGCTCATGTTCGATCTTGAATGTAAACTCTCATAAAGGCACTCTATGCCCCCCCCCCCCCCCCCCCCTCAGGAGTGTAAAGCACATCATCAACATTATCATTCCGTGCATCCGCAGGCAGATTTACACCATTTGAGCTCTTTACAAATTAAAGTTATCAACTTGGCCTTTATTGTGGCCTTGTTTAGAGGTACCAATTTCAGCTATCTAATTAAAGCAAAAGTCCACAGAAATAAAATTGTAGCCGTTTCGGAATGAAAGCTCCGCAGTTCCGGAAAATAAGGTGCTTTTTTTACCGGGATCGAACTCTGAACCTGTCATTTCGGGCCAATTGATAAAGCATTTAAACTACTTGGAGCATTACCGTTCCAACAGTACGCAACACCCGAACGTCAAAGGCCGCGCATTTGGTGTAAACTCACGTCACACACTTGTCATCAGACAAGCGCAACAAGCACCCAAGCACCAGCCTATATGCGCGGGAAAAATCAACTTAATTCTGCTGTCCTAATTTGTAGCGTTTGACATGTACACAAAAATTACAACTTCAAAACCAGATTATTATCGGCTTACAAAGGCACTGATAAATGCCAGCAAACACCGAGAACTTGGGGGAGAAAATAAGTTTGTATCGGACAACAGCTATATATCTGGTACGGAGCGATGAAAAAGGTCATGCCTAAACTATCTGAACAAGGTTTTATTATTCCGGCTAATGTAAAAATTATTACACTTTCCCCTTCCTCACAAGAAGTTAAATAGAGCGCAGGCATTGACCCTCAGATTATTGCAAACAGGGTGGTATCCTAGCCCGGCTTTATTACACAAGCTTTATCCCGACACTTATGCCAGTAGTTCTTGCAGGCACTGCAATGACTTCGCTAGCTTAGACCATATGTTCTGGCGTTGCCCCTCGTTGCGAGGCACGGAACAAATTAATTAGGACAAGTGGATCTCCGCTATCAAGAGCCCCTATGCCGGGGCGCAACTATGGGCTGTCCAGAGGGCCCACGACGTGGCGGTCGGGCAGGCCTGACTGTCCCAACGTGGGAGCGGCCTCTGCGCGCTAAGTCGCGTACCGCAGGTCTTTAATTAAAGTTTTACGTCCATCCATCCAACCAGTTGAAACTTAACCAAGTGTCACTGTGACTATGAGAAACGCCGTAAACTACGACTGCTAAATTATGTTCACTACTTGGGGGTACTTTAAACTTCACCTTCATCTAAGTACAGGAACGTTTTCGTATGTTGTCTACATCGAAATTTAGTTGCTGGGGGCAGGATTCGAACTCGGGACCTTGCCCTCAGCCGAAGATCACCACAGCCTCTGAACCATAGGAGCTGGTCCTACCAAAACTAATGCATCCCACTGTACTAGATTCAGTACGGTGTTTTGTTCGCAAACGTAATGTCAGTTTCATGGAGAAGCGTTGTAGCTGCACTTACAGCCGGCAACTGCACAAGTGTATCGTTTTGAGAAAAACACCTTGCTACGGAGACGGGATGCAATTACAGTCGAACACGGATATATCAGACCCTAATATAACGAATTATCGGGTACAACAAACAGCTGTAAAATCATCTTGAAAATGCTTGTGTAGAATTTTTGTTTGATATATCAAAATGTTGATATATAAACCTATTCCGCGATCCCCTTCGAGTACGATATATCCGGGGTCGACTGTATTGTTTGTTTTTATTTCGCTAGTATTGCCGTACAAGTTCGATGCGGGCGCTGTATATTGTGTAGTCACATCTGTATCCCGGGAAACGCAGGTTGTCCGAGGAACGAAGTCTTCAAGGAATGTGAGAGCAGCAGCTGCGGTGAGCAGAAGTGCTGGCAGCTTCTCGGTTGGCAACAATACACTGAGCATCGTTGCAAGACCGACTGCGTATCCAGATGCTTCTGCCGCCGGGGCTATTACAGAAACAGACGCGGTCGGTGCGTTAGGCCCTGGCGCTGCCCGGAGTACAGCAACCGTGTGGCGTACAACATGTGAAGATGCCATGTCTGTTCAGCATGTGCTGTTTTTCCAATAAATTTATTGCGACCCATTCCGCAAAGCACAAGTGAATGGTTCTAATTATCTACTAGTGACGTTCTCGCGCATGTTTGTTTCTTTATGAGAGTGCTGATGATAAAACGTAGGTACTACTCGGGAGGAAGATAGTTCCAGGAGTTATATCCGTTGACAGCTCAATGTCATCTATCTCCACGGCGTGCTTAGCGCGTTATAATATTCGAACAGTACTGTGTTGTAAGCTGTGCTGCCGGTTAAAGTACACCTTTTAGCTATAAGGTTTTCAGTTAATTTTTGTTAAATCAGTGCCAAGATGTTACATTGCTCATGAACCTTGTCCACGGAAACCTCTTAAACGTTAACTACGGCTTTTTGCAGAACAATGTAATCCTGTCAGAATTCAATTACCACAGACATGGGACAGAACATAACCTGCGGAAGTGCTGATGGTTCTACAGCAAAACGTCGCACATGCATCGTTGAATTACACAGGCGACCGCTATTCTGTAATACTTCGCTGCAAGGTGGAATGTATTGCTTTGGCGATAGACCGCCGGTCGTTTTTTTTTTTTTTTTTTTTTTAGCAATTAGCTTATATATACCTCAGTGCTGGATCACGTGGATTAGAATAGTTCTTTTCAAACACTATTCGCAACCAATACCTTATGTATGTGAGATACCAGCGCTACAAATCAATGGATAAAAATAAAGACACTTACACAGCGCTTACTTACAACTGCTCTTTATTTCATAGAGGGAGTACATTTATAGTCTACACAGCAAGAAAGTCGCTAACAAAAAGTCAGTAAACGTTATTTAAGGTCCAGGAATCAGATGCACTTATCAGAGACCATATCATGCGTGACTTTTAACTGGGACAAACATTCTTCAAAGATGGTTGTGATGTTTTCGGCTTCACCGCTCGACTAACCTGTGACTTTGCGCGATAGAACCAAACATTCGTCAACAATTATGAGCACTCTAAGGATATCAATTTCCACGAGAAGAGTGACAAGGCATTTGTCAAGTGATGCTACAGCCAAATTACTGATTAATGGAGCAAGGCATGAGCCAATTCACACACCTTGTTTTTTTTTTTTTTTAGCGAAAGATAGCCCTTTCATCTCACGTTCGTTGAGCGCAGGTAGAAAACAACTAGGTCTAAGAAACCACTCGCAGAAAGCCCCACCCTGTTTTGAAGTTATTCGCTCGAAAGTTATCAATGCTCCCTTCAACACACTTCAGAATTAAATCTTGAGGCAATGAACAATACAAGCCTTTGACATCAATATACATAGCTGTGAACCGTTTCTGAGCGTGCTCACGTGAACAATCAACAAGTTCCTTCGAGTTTTTCGCCATGAAAGGATCATCTACAACAGGGCACTTTAGCTTTACTCTTCTAAGAAGCGGTCAAATTGTTCTTGCCACGTTAACTTTTCCGAGACAATAACCCTTAAAGGGCGCTCAACCTTGTGCGTTGTCACGCTAAAGAAAGAACACTTCAGGACAACCTAACTTGCTATATTTCCTATCGACTTTGCAAGCCGTTCCAACGACAGCTTTGTGCACAGCTTCTTAGACGCCGAATTTAACTTCGCAAGCGACATATCCTCCCGAGCATGAAATGCATTTCAAAGGGCTGTGCTGCTTTGCACATGGTGGTATTGACTGATTAAACAGAAAACTGGCCCTCTTTGCCAGATGGAAGCACACAAAAGGACTGCTCTTTCAAAACGTCTCTACATGATGTAACGGAGGCCCTGGTCAACTGTGCCTTTGAAAGAACATGTGCAGCGGTCCTTAGCTGTCTTCTTCAGGTACCTTGCAGTAGACTTCTCTAACTTGTCTCTAATTTATCGTATTCAAGTACTTCATAGAAAATCACTGGGTGACGGGAAGATAGTTAGAGTTCTGCCCATACACAAGAAAGATGATTGGACTTTATTACAAGATTACCGCCCTATATTGCTTGCATCATCCTACTGTAAAATAATTGAACATTATTATTGCCCACCACATAAATTAATTTTTAGACTGAAAACATATTCCTCCCTAATCACTAACACGGGTTTAGAAAAATCTTCTCAACAATTACACAAGTAGTTGCAGCAATATCTTCCCAAGGCGCACGGCCGACCCATCAGATTAATTGTGAACAAGGCTCCCGTGTGGGGGCCGACACGGCAGTTAGCATAAAATAAATGTCACCTTGGTCGGCGTCTGTTTTCTTTTTTTCGCCAGTAATACATTTACTCGCTTCATGCCTTGATAAGAATGGCCATATTGATGCAATATTTCTAGATTTCTGCAAAAGGTTGATAAAGTTCCACAAGACAAACTAATACTAAAACTCGGAAGCATTAACCTTCCGGAAATTTCGATCATATGGATAACAAACTATTTAACCAATCGCGACCAATTTGTAGCAGTGAGGCTGCCTCCCAGTCGGCTCCGCGGTCCCTCAAGGGAGTGTGCTAGGAACGTTATGTTTTTACAGCATATCAACGATGTAATCACTGTAAGTGATCATAACATGCAAATCAGGTTGCTTGCAGTTTGCGTGGTTCTTCAAGAAATCACTTCAACCAACTACCAGAGCCACCTTAACTACGCTCTTGTTAACATTTTTTATTGGTGGGAAACATCGGATATGAAGTTTACCACTGATAAGACCGTTTTTCTTCGCTTCTCTCACCAAAGCCCTCTGCTCTTTTTATATACAGGCTAGGTTCGTCACCACTGTCGGAAGAGCCTCAATACAAGTACTTAGGTGTTACACTTACCAATACTTTATCCTGGAATTTACATATAGATAACATTAGCTCTTGTGAGTTCCGTAAATTATATTTTTATAAGGCGTAAGCCTAAAATTCACCCCCTAGTGTAAGATTACTTGCGTGCAATTTAATATAATTAGGCCGAAACTTGAATTTACATGCGCTGTTTGGGAGCCGTTTACTAAACGTGCTATTAACCGTCTCGAAAAGGTACACACGAAAGATGTAAGGTTTCTTTATTCAAAACTTTCTCCGTATGACTCACCCTCTGAAATAATGCAGGCTAATGGCATTCAATATCTAGAAAAACGTTTACAATAATAGGTGCGAAGCACCTTATGCGCCCAGGCTGTCGGCGTCTCCTGTCGTAATCGTCGTCGTCGTCGTCGTAGTCACGGTAAGCAAGCGGCTCGTGGTTGCGCTCGGCACGCGCTCATGCCACTACTCCAGTGTTCGTCGTCTTCCACAGCTGACTGCGTTGAAGCAAGCGGTTCGTGCTGGCGCTCGGCCCACGCTCGTGCCACTGCTCCCGCGTTCGTCGCCGTCGTCGTCATCTTCCACAGCTGGCTGCGTTGCCGCTCATCATTCCAGCGTAGAATTTCACTTCTCCTCTGTTGTCGTAATAGGCAGGTCACGTTTACGGCGTTATGAGCCATTGCTTAAGGCAGTATGAGCCCATTAACAGTGCATCACTGCATGCTTCGCACCTCCCCAGATTTCACGTCAGTGGAGCTGTTTTCTAAAGGCTACAGATAACTTTTTTTATGAAAGAGCCCCTAGACAAATTTTATTAAAGTTTGTTGGATGTGAGAAAGAAAACTAGATTCTAGTAAGTGTAGTATGCAGAATTTTTAGAGACCTCCTTCCTTTCCTCACGCCAGCGTTGTGACCACTAGTGCTCGCAGGTTACTCAATGAACTCTCTTCAGGTGTGTCTGCACGTGTGACACCTTGGAGTCTTAGCGAGCCTCTGTTTACTGCAACTTATTTTTTTCTTGATTTGGAATCGGACTTAGCAGTTAACCCATCACCCTATATATCGTCTTCAACATCAAGGCACACTCGCCACCATCATCCTACTTCACTGACACCGTATTTTGCACAGATTTCTTCAAGTTATTTTTGACTCACTCAGTAGCCGATTGGAATGATTATTTACTGCCATTGACAACACTGTGACACTTTGAAGCTTTATGAACTTTGTTTATACGTATTTGCTTTGTTTATCTTTTTACCCTCCCTGATTGAGCCTGTACAAGGTTTGCGGTATTGAATAAAGGAAGAAAGCACAGACAGGAGCTCCGGTCTTTTCTTCAGCGCCACAGCATACTGTTGTTCTAGCGTCAATACCGTGCTTACTTCCTCTGGTTGTCGGATCCCGTTTTCTGTGCGTACGGTGCGTCTAGGAGGAGCTGGCACTTTGCGAGAGAAAAGTGGTCGCTGTTGAAGCAGGCAGTTTTGTTACATAAGTTTGGTCGTCTGGCCCGCTGGTGTCAGGTATTGCCTCACTGAACATAGAGCTTCATACTGCTTGATTGGGCTGTGCAGCTGCATGAACTGGTACTTCCAATGCCGACATGCTCATCATTGCCATTCAGATCGCACAATTCTTAGCGCTCGGGTGGCATTGCCACCCGAAGGTATCAGGCTTCCATACCGCATGATTTGGCCTTCATTCAGATGTGCTTTCTGTATGATGTGGTGCGTGAGAACGCTCGACCGGCACCCTGCATTAGCAATGGGCGATACCGTTCGGGAAGGGTCAGAAGGAACATAGCTGCAAGGAGCCCACTAAACTAGAGATGAACTTCACTACAGCTGACAATCTGGCTAGTTGGTTATTCGTGTTCGCCAAATACCAGCACGTAAAAAACAAGGAACGAACGTAACGAAACGTACACAGCGCATAGTTCCAACTGTACTATATTTCATAGAGGGCGCACATTTATAGTCGACACAGCAAAAAGGAACGTTCACCTATTAGTGGGCTTTCATGCTCCCATAACGACATCTTAGATCGTGCTAAAAAGCACTGGGCAGCGTCATTTTTGTCACGGAGTTTCTCTTTTCTTTCGTGTGTGTGTGTGTGTGAGTGTGTGGGAAAAAATTTGGCGTGAATCTTCGGTGCCAGCGAGAGTTGCTGTTTTGGCAGATTGGTGGCTTTTGCACCAGCGAACCGACGGTAACGATACGTCCCGTTATAAAATCAACTTCTCCCAATTTTCTTGTTAAATAAAGTTACTACGTTTCTAACGATTTTAATCAGCTTCACCAATTTTCTTGAAAGCGCACATGAAGATACATTTTTGTTAGAGCCTATTACTGCCACATCACTACAGAATGAGTCCCAATATTTGCAAGCAAATAATCCATTCTATTGGAACAATTTCGGCATGCAACGTTCTTGCGGCCTTCAATTCCTTTAACAGCCCGAAAGAGATTAAGCTTGACTTATTTACTTCTCATATTACAACTAATCTTTATTTGCATTTCCAGATCCGAATGCCTGGGGTGCGGCAACGATATGTTTGTTTTTCAGCAAATAGACTACAGCGCTGTCACAAATCCGCATGTACTTTACTACGTAGCTCTACTGGACCTAAAGACATGCCTACAACCAGCTCTGTTATCAAAGGAATTATTTAATGAAAGAGCAAACATCTGTAACCTATTGTCGTTATAAAAACAGGTGCCCTAAAGCGCGCAACTCCTTTGTTATACAGAATCTTCCTTTGCCTACCTATGCAGGGTGCGGAATCGGTGTTAGGTTGGTTTCTTGCCGAGTAAACTGGGCTGATCTCGGAGACAATGTAATTTCAAACGCAGCTGATCCGGGAGATGGTGCAATGAAGCTTGACCGAACCCGGAAGCAAGGTATTAAGCTGGGCCGACTTATAGATGGAGCAATTTGCGTAGAATTTCGTTGAAAAGCTTCAAGAAAGGTTTTCTTGACGTGATATCCGACAGGTCCATTGAATCTGCCGTCTTTTATATGTCCATTACCTCGGTAAACAAATTGCATCGTCCTACAGGAATAGACATGTTTATTTCGACCATCGAATAAAGAGACACATGCTAAAAAAATTAGATTCTTAGGTTTTACATGCGAAAACCACGATATCATTGAGGCACGCCATTGTGCAGGACTCAGGATTAAATTTGACCACCTGGAGATCTTTAACGTTCACCCAATGCACAATACCCCGGCGTCGTTGCATTCCGCCTCCAATGAAATGCCACCGCCGTGGTACGGGATTTCAAACTGGATCTCGGTCTTAGCAGCGCAATGTCAAAGCCACTACGATATCGCGGCGGGTGGAGACGTGTTTTGAAGTAATAAAACTTTAGCACAATTAATGATGCCAGACTTCTTGGAATTACTGGTAAAGCGCTTTAATGGTATCCTGATCATTTGCGATTGTATTTCACGGCACGAAAAGTAAATCTCTACTTTGTGTGCCCGCAATGTAGAGTACATTTAAGCATACTATCTGCTCCATAGCCTTCACAATTCCGAACGTACTTGCTGTAGCAAGTTCTATTCGAGATGTAGAAGAAATATCGAGTTACTCCATGCCCTTGTGCTGCCACTTGACATCCCTCGGGTCGCTCTCCACAGGTCCAGCCAGTGGTCTCCGCATTCCCCACAAACAGCGTTGCTGCATTCCGAAAGGTAGATAAGCATAGTAAGAAAAATGACTATTTCTCAGCCGCGTAGAATTTTTCTTATTATAATCCAGAACGCCATCTTTACTACCAAAGCTGTCCAGAAGAATGGTAACCACAGCAACAGCGATTCCTTCGGCTCTGAACTCATTTATTGCGAAACAGCATTTCTCCATGGGGAAGATCGACAACTAACTTATATTAGCTCTCCTGCATTTCCCCAAGTAAAATGCGCAGATACCGCAGGTACCTGCAATGGCAATGTGGACTGATCCCGAGGAACGTGTAATCCGCGGTCGCCATGGTAGTGAAGAGGTATCTGTAATCGTAAGCTGCATCCTACCGGGCAGAACTCAATCACTATACATGCTCCTAAACAGCGTGCAGAAGAGGAACAACTGAGTAGTGTTTAATTCAGCCCTTCACAAACCTTCGTCTCGCATAGCTGCTGACATGTGCGTCGGATCGACATAATTTTATTTTTATTTTGAACAGCGAAGCTGTTTAAGCCAGCCGTAATTTGGGGTTCGTGGTTCGCATCAAGAAACTGCCGCACCGTAGCCATGGTAACCAGGAAGATCAGGAGGACCGCGGGCATGCGCACGCGGTCTTCTGCTCGCCAGCTCCCTCCCTTCCCGTTCCCCGCCTCTCTTTTCTCCGCGGCGCGCTGAGCCAGGAGAAAAAAAAAAGCTGGACGATTGATATCGACCGGCTAGCCTCCAACGCGGTCGGCGTCGGCAAGCAACAGCGTTCTTGGCACTGTGCCAACCTTTGTTAGCCTGCCTGCGTTTGTGGCATGCCAGGAACGCTGTCGCTCGTCGGCGCCGACGCGTCCAGCGCTAGTCGCGCGAAATGTCGCGAAAGGCAAGGCACCTCCGAAAATGATCATTCCAGAATACCTTCTTACGTGCGCAGTTCAGTTCAACCAAGACAAGACCTAGCAGCAACCAAGTTAACACCAGCAGTAGCATTCAGTAAGACTTGAGGATCGACAGTTTCGCTGTGCTTAAAGGGACCCTGAACCACTTTTTATCAAAGTGGCGAAAGACATTTGTAGTGAAAATTGGCTATTGCAGAAATACTTTGCCGCAAAAAGTATTTCAATGCGATCAGCAGAAGCGGAGTTATTGGCAATCAAACACCGCCTCCGCTGTTGCCCCTTCCCTCCTTCAATGCCTTGCACTGCTAAGGCTACGACGAGGTGGGGTGTGGCCACAACGCACCGCCTTCGAAATGTCACCGTGGTGCGCAGTTCAAATTTCATTTTGGACTTCCGATTTTGGTGCCTACGACGCACTAAATCAAATCAAATCATTTTCTTTTTTCCAAAATACACATTGGAAATGGATGCGAGGAGCCAAATAACCGTAAGCCAAACGCGGTTGTCCTCAACGAGCCGCAGTGCGCTTAGCCAATGGACTCATGGCGGCACCCCGCAGCCGCCGCCGTGTAGCCGACAGCAGCGACCAATAGCAGCCGCGTATGGGAATGTGCTTTATTACGCTATAAATCACACAGAAGAGAGTGATCATCATGGATCTGTTGAAACGAGGGCGTTTGAGAGAAGGTGACTTCGCGCTCCGCTTGCGAGCTCCACGCACCGCGTACGACAGCAAAACTTGGCTGAGATGTTCACAGCCGCGTGTGCTACCCGCGGACTACGTTATTTCACCGAGCCCGAGGAGTGGTTCAGGGCCCCTTTAGGCTTTGCACGACTGAGTTCAAACTTGCCCGTTTTTTTTATGCATTGTGCTTCATATAGCACTATGTAAATCATTATTCCTGTAGGTCACAGGTATACGACATATCATTCATAATCTTGTTTATGCAATGGCTCTGGTCTGTCGCTTCGCGTTGATGTCTTATGCTCATGACGGTAAATAGGGAACGTGGAGAGGCGTAGAACCTAACACACTGTTTCATGAATCAGAATCCTTTATAGTAAATATTGCTCTGAAAATTGTAGGGATTTCTTGAAAACTACTGTGCGGTACCTGTAAGTATGATTCCAAGTATCATTCCAGGTATGGTCACTCCGGTCATGGTTGTATGATGTTTCGGTGATACCCTGGAAATGCCATCAAAAAAATTTACCAATAACGTAGTGCTAATGATCCTGTATTTCTTGCCATAAATGTCTAATGCAAAATGTGGCAGTTTAGTATTTATTTCACCTGCACGATAATATTCCTAATATAACAATACTATGCTCTGAAACACATTTCATGGAGGTTTCTGCAAAGAGTTTTATCGACGTCTCCCGGTGCTCTTGCAGGAGTACGGTGTTTTGTGAATAGACAATGGATCCCAGAAAACGGAACCTCCCGTTGCACAGTAGGGTTCACCTTGCTGTGTCTGTCTTTTTATCTTGATGAGTGTCTCAATGAAGTATAGACATGCGCAGTATGGGCTGCCCTCATGCCTGGCGACAGTAAACAGATAGGTAAACCGGCATCGATCGTGCTGCAGCAACGCAATATTTGGTTAACTTCATATGTATTGAAAATCACACACAAAAAAAAGTAAATGAAGCAAGGAAATCAAGTCGTGTTATCTTCCTCAAATGGCACTGCGGAGACGAGCTTAGGTTTTCGCAAACATGAAGAAACCCATCATCCCAAAGGAGCTTCAGGCTTCTTTCAGTGCATGACGGTTGATATTCGGCGCAATTTTGATGCTTAATGATTTATGAAATACTGCTGTACATAGTTTACGCTATTCGGTACAATTGTTGATGGGTGCCCTGCTAAGTTCACAAGTTCAGACAATCATACATAGGCAGCAACTTCCGTGGGACGAGCTCACCAAGCGAGAACACCGGACGTTCCGTACGGGTCCATGACACTTTTGCTGAACGTTGTAAATACAATGAGCGGTCACTATTTTCGGCGCCATCGTATCTATTTATTCGAAAGACGTAATAACAGATGATATGCCAGACTAAATGAAAAATAAGCTAAAGATAATCAATGAAGAGAGGAGGTCGTAGGAAGATAAATACGAACTATACAACAATGGTATAACTACCGGTGACTCGGGAGCGGAGAAATGCTGTCATCGACGAAATACTGTTTAAGTGTTAGTTCAGACCTGTTATATTCGTTGTTGGACAGCTGTCAAAACTTATATATATATATATATATATATATATATATATATATATATATATATATATATCGTAATAATTGTCGTAAACAACATAGTCGCACACAATGATGAGAGTTACGGACCTCCCTTCACAGTGCGGGCTAATCAAAGAGTAAGTAAAAAAATAGAATAACAAATTTGATGCTTGAGTTCTCTACGAGCGCCGACATTCATGAAACAACTTTATCACTGACTTGAAGATCTGATTACACTCGTCTGCGGCGAAACATAGCGAATAGGTGTTGCCATAACAAAAAAAAATAGATAACAATCGCTGCGAATAGATTGCTTGACATCGTCGAGGCCGTTTGCTATTTGGCCAATTACAAAATGACTGAAGGCTACACTGCCTTCGGGGTCGAAGTATTTAGAAACGCCCGTTGTCTTCTGCAGCGTCCTGCACATGTATCACTGCTTATTCACAGGTATCAGGAGAAAGGTGTTTAATCCTCAAATGGCGGAATTATTTCCTACAGCGACAGCTGCTATCAGGACGTCACTGCTGCATTTTATGCTTCATCGTAAGTCGCTGTATTAGCTTCCTGATAATGATAATGGTATTATTGTTATCCCAGTGATAATTTAATATAGTCTCAAAAGAATCTAAAACTGCAGAGACGTCAGACAGTAACATTTACGTACAATACAATATGTTCAAAGAAGTGGCACCATCAACACAAAAAAATTGAAATGATAACGGCAGCATTTCAACGTGGGCAGTGAGGGTGGTCAGATCTATGCGCTAACACTGTCATTAATAAGGGTTCCGCTTATAGCAATTCAGCAGAGTCGGCAGGAATAATTAAATTACAAGTGAGAACAGAGCAAAAATCAAGAGGCGCAATACCCCTAAAGAATATTTCACTCTCAAAATACTGTAGGCGACCCTAATCTTTGACTTATGGGTCTATTAGTGGCACTCCCACCTCTGCGTTGGCATTCTGTGCTTTGGTGTGCGGTAATCAGTGATTTCTAATTATATTAAATTATTCCAGACACTTCGGTAACTCAAATTGTAACTAAACTTGTGTTCTGACTACATATCTATAATCAAACGCGTGAATTTTGTACTGTAATATTTTTTTCTATTTTTCTTATTTATTTTGAAATTCGTCCCCGATCATCTCAGATAAAGAATTCTCATTATTCCAGACACTTCAGAAACTCAACTGGTTACAATACTTATGCTCTGATATCATATCTATAACGAAATACATAAATTATTTATGTATGTATTAATAAATACATTATTTATCTTGAATTTCATCCCTGGTCGTATCAGGAAGTGAAGCGGAAGTGCTGCGTAAGAAACAAGAGCGTCACTCGATGCTCGTGCCACTAATAAAGCTAGTTCGTTCATTAGCCTAAAGGAAAGTTCCAGAGCACCTACAGACTTTTTCATTAGAATTTCTTCTGATAATGAAATAATATAATTGCTGTTACAAGAAGCACGCCAATCTGTATGTGAAATGCGCAATGGCGGTGCTGTATAAAATTATGCGGTCGTGAATGAAATCATTATCGTTGAAACAAAACTCTCGGTGTGTTATTGATTATGCATATCAACATAAGTTTTTCATAATAGTGAACGGTATTGGGCACTTACCGCAGCATTGTCGTAACTGCCGTAGTACCTCCAACTATAGCACCTCTAACTGTAAGCAAGAGCACCTCCAACTGTAACACATGTAGAAACGGCACACAGATTTAATTATTTTGTCGCAAAAGGAGGTTATTGCGTGGCATGCTAGAGCGGCGCAATCGTTTTGCTCAAAGTGCACATTTTTTTTTCGCTTTATTTTATTTTATTTTTTTTTTTTTTTGTTCTTATAAACTTGATTTTTACCTGTCGCGCCGTGTAGGCGTACAAAGTTGTTTATATTTACGGCTGCTTACTGAGATAACACAAAGTTTCCGCAAGTCCGCGGCTATGACTTGCCATTGTTTGTTATATTGCCCAGCATCTCTCCTTCAGTATTCTACGATCACCGCCGGCGTCTACACTCTACAACTGCAGCAGCGCTAAACAATGTCAAGCTCACTGCCCTTATATTGCGATCGCCATCGCCTGCCTAATTCAAATTTCTATCTGAAATCAAAATGTTATTGAAATACGGATTTCTATAAAGAGTAATCAATATAAGAATTTACTGTAACGCAGCCAATCAACATAGCAGTGATTTTAGGTGTTTCGCTTTTTGTTTGTCTTCTTTATCGTTCTTGACGGGTGTCCACTTTGAAAACCTGATTGGTGCAGATATAAGGAATCATTCATAACACAATAAGGTAAATGTGCAGCTACTTGATTTTATATTAATACTGCTCATTGAGGCTATTTCTACAATTTAACTAATACAAACGGCTGTATGAAGTAGAGCACTGCACGGGCTCGGGCTTACCCGAAAGTCCGGGCCCGGCCCGGCCCGTGGGCCGGGCCGGGCCGGGTAGAGGAGTTTTTTCACGGGCTCGGGCCGGCCTCGGGCACGGCGTGTGCTTTTTGACCCGGGCCCGGGCCGGGCTCGGGTTTTTTTGACGCGGGCCCGGGCCGGGCTCGGGCTTTCTGCGAGTTATTCTCGGGCTTCTCAACTCTGGAAAACATGTATTTTTCGGTCTCAGGGCCGGGTTCGGGCCGGTTTCGAGTCGGGCTCGGGCCGGGCTCGGGCTTAAGGTAAAGGGGTGGCGGGCCGGGCCGGGCGGGTAACGTAGATTATTTCCGGGCCCGGGCCGGGCCCGGGTCTCGCCATAAAAGTTTTGATCGGGCTCGGGCGGGCCGCCCAATGTAAAAACGGGCCCGGGCCGGGCCCAGGCCGAAAAAATCGGCCCGTGCAGTGCTCTAGTATGAAGTGCTACTGCATTTGTGCTATGAACAGCGAACAGCCGATACCGGATTATTTCTTCAAAATTTAACCGCAACGGTAGCCGTTCTGCTAAGTCATAATGTAATCTATACCTACCTGAAGCGGTAGTCCCTTTCCTCTGTTGCTGATATTACAATGTGCAGTTGCAGAGTTCTGTGTCCAGCTGTGGAGGCATAGGCATATTGCGTATAGGCACGTGCTTCATTCCAAACAATGCTCAATGCAATACAAGTGACGAGTTTGGCGGAAGAAGCCTCACATCTGCTTTCTTGCGTGTCTGCTCGAGCGACATCTGAACACTCTATAGCTTAGGAATGGAAAGCGTTGTTACAGTACCTGAGGTCGACAGGTCTTGGAGACCGCGTGTGTCGACTTGGCGCGAACCTTCAAATGTGCATGTATATGTGCTCGCTCAATCTCTCCTCTCTCTCTTTTCATCCCTATACCTCCTTCCCCAAGTGCAGGGTAGCAAAGCGGACGTGCGTCTGGTTAATCTCCCTGCCTTTCCTTTCTTCTATCTTTCTCTATAGCTAAGGTTACGCAGCACAAAATCCTGAAACTGAGCCATACGCAAGTTAGAGTGCCAGTCTAGCTGACTCACCAACTATTTCTCGAGAGGGGGGCAAACCGCTAACCATCTTACCCTCCCTCTGTCATCATCATCATCATCAGCATCATCATCATCATTATCATCATCATCATCATCATCATCAGCCTATTTATGTCTACTGCAGGACGAAGGCCTCTCGCTGTGATTTCCAATTTCCCCTCTCTTGCGCTAGCTGATTCCAACTAGCGCCAGCAAATTTCCTCACTTCATCACCCCACCCACTTTTCTGCGGTCCTCGACTGCGCTTCCCTTCTCTTGGTATCCATTCTGTAACTCTAATGGTCCACCCGTTATCCATCCTGCGCATTAAATGGCCTGCCCAGCTCTATTTCTTCCGCTTAATGTCAACTAGAATATCGGCTATCCCCGTTTGTTCTCTGATCCACACCACTCTCTTCGTGTCTCTTAACATTAGTTTTACACCGCTCGTAAAACACACTCATGACGCTCCGGATTACTTGAATGCATAATCGAATATAAAATGGTGCATTTTATCCACCTACTTGGAACGTTGGCTACACATTACCCGTACCGTGCCCCTAATTTTCCCCAAATATAACAAAGTGCCCTGTTTAGTTACCCGAATATACCGGAGAAACAAACTGTGAACCTCGTATGACGAACAAAAATAATAAAAAAGGAGTTCAGCAAATCTTCACGTTATATTTAAAACAAGTAGGTGAAAGTGTCGCGACGCATTACACTCATTATTCTACCTATTACCACAGAATTTCAAGTTCATACCTTTTGCAGTTGTTTTAGTAGTCTAGGAACATACAGGGTGTTTCATTTTAGCTGCCCCAAATTTTTAAAAATTGCCTGAGGCAGATAGCACAATTATAATCGTTGATCTAAACTACTCGATGAGGCGGCGATTACTTCCACGAGAAATCAAAACGCCTAATTGAATAACTAACATAATTACGGTAATTAACTTTTTAACTAATTATTTTACGGCACATCTTTCAATCTACGAATTATAACCGCTCAGTTCGCAAGGCGTATCCGCTTAGAACGAATTCTCAGGACTGAATAAGTTTTGAGATATTAATTTTCAAAGTGTCCGGCGAAATGCATGGGCGTTACAGTTAACTTTGTGCTTCAATGCATAAAACAGCGTTTTCCTCAAAAATTTAACTGGAACACCCATGCATTTCGTCGGACACTTTGAAATTTATTATCTCGAAACTGTTCTAGTCCTGAGAATTCGTTCCAAGTGGATACGCCCGGAGAACTCAGCGGCTATAATTCGTAGATTGAAAGATGTGCCGTAAAATAATTAGTTAAAATGTTAATTACCGCAATTATGTTATTTATTCAATTAGGCCTTTTGATTTCTCGTGGAAGTAATGGCCGCCTCATCGAGTAGTTTAGATCAAGGATTATAATTGTGCTATCTGCCCCAGGAAATCTTTAAAAATTTGGTGCAGCTAAAATGAAACACCCTGTATTGAACAACGATAGTATGACACCTTGTAACGATTGAATAAGTAATTTTCCACAAAGGCTGCAGTGAACCCACACAGATTAGATATTTATCGCTTGTCACTCAGAATACGATTCCTACTTCAACGAAATGTAGACACCATGCCTCGCATTGTTTACTGAGAAAGCCGGGAAAAATAACTAAATGCCTTGTGTACCGCGTAAAGGTTGGGGAAAAGCACGCCTTTAGTAAATATTTGCCAAGCGCATAAGTAACCATAAATAACTCCCCCAAAAGTCGCCCCTAGTTTCTCAAAATATGAAAACTTTTTTTTCTCCTGCAAGGGAACGTGTGCTAGTGGAACTCTTATGTTCAAACAGCTTAAATATAAACTGGACGGACATTGTCTGAAGTGACACATGTTGATAGAAAAAAATCAAGGCAGTGTTGTAATGACACTGTAATGGCTGTGCACATTCGACGATGTCGCTTTCTTTTTAACATATGAAGCACAAAACAAAACACGACACGAAAACGCAGAAAGACGGCACAGGACCAACGGTAATTACTAAAATGATTGGTCGCCAACTTGCCCAACTGTCGACATTCCTGAAGTTCATTTTCACCAACATATCTAGGATAAGAGGTGATCACACAATTAAATTCGACAATCTATATTTATATATTCGACAACCCAGCTCCTCCACCAATTGATAAGAGGTTTATTAGCGGTGTCCTTCAAGGCCCCTACGAGTTCAAGGAACGGCGTAGCATCGTGGGGCACCTTGTCGAAAGACACCAGCGACCAGAAGTGTGAGCAGAGCTAGCCGAGAGTTGGCGATGCTGCTGGACGGAGGCGTGTCTTCTTCGTGACAATATGCATACAAAGGGTGCTTCACTTAACTTGGGCCAAACCTTAAAAATATCAAAGCCACGTAGCCGGAAAGAACCAAGGTAATGTTGTTTGCCGTCGCTTGGAGATACGCAGAATATATTTTTTTAATTCCACCTAATTAGGTAATTAGTCTTAAATAATTAGTCAACTTGTGAATTATTCAAATTATATGAACAGAGTCAATCAGAAAATTGTAGAGCAACATGAAAAACTCCCAATACAGCTTTTCGTAGCTCAATACGTGCTACGTAAAAGTGTTTTCCCGATCCGGAAAGAAGCCTGCGAATACACGCAAAATTGCTGTGCGACTGCCCGCTCGAGGCACTTCGTGGGCTTGCTCTCATCGTGAGAACAAGAAAACAGGTCATGCATACCTTGATCATTTTATTTTGAAGACCCTTACGATTCTGCACAAAGCCTTAATTGACATCTTGACACACTAGTCAAATAATTTAATGAGTAATTATAAGTCCGACTCTAAAGAGCTATTCATGGTTTCTCAACGGGACTACCAACAAGCACTTAGGATCCGTCCCTAGTACCAACAAGCACTTAGGATCACACGTGCAAAAGGATCCTTCTTTTATTTTAATCCTTCCTATACAATAACTAAGACATTCTGAATATGAAAAACTGCTTGAATCATCTCTCTTTAAGTGACGTGTCTCAACTTCAGCAAAATAGCCACATTAACGAATTCAATGTTCCCGTATGTCAGTAACATATCTTATTCCACATCACATATATGTTTGTGCCTTTACTTTAGGCTGTGTACCCCCGAACACGTACAACGCCTACATTGTGTTCTTAATGCAAATGAAGGCGCTACTTTTTAAGAGGTAAAGATGTAGGCTACTAAAGAGCTATGTGAAGATTGTCCTATTTTGGCATACATTTAGAAGAAAAGGCCGAGCAACGACGCTTTATCATGTGCTATAAATATTATGCATACATTAAACACCCCGCATCAACACAGCGAACAATATACTGTAACGGGCTTGACGTCAGACGACGGATGAGACACTTTGGGTACGCGGGACATTGTGTGAAGAATGATGGAGAAAAAAAAAAGTTGTCGCAGTTTCACCTGAAAGGCGAAGCATCAATTGCGATAGCAAATTTGTAGAGAGCTATACGGAGTAATGATATTAGCTTTATCAGCTGTATAAACGTGGACATACAGCAGCACCGGCAACACGCAGAACTGTTGTCGACGCCGTCGGCGTTTTGCCCGCGTTCACACAAAATGCGTGCGGCGTTGGTGACTTGCCGGAGCCTCTGATATAAATAGGCACTTGATGCCGCAGCTAAACGTCGCCTCCCTTCCCTCCCCCCCCCCCCCCCCCCCACGGCCTCTCGCGCGTCGGAAGAAGGCGCATTTGCTCTACATATATGGTGATTGTAAAGGAGGAAAGAGACGCCTACTTCTGCAGCCCTTAAGCGAGCACGGCGCAGAACGCGCATTTGTTCTCCGCCCTGCGTTCTCTCCCTGTGAAAGCGCGCGCCCCTCGCGCCCTTTCACTCGCACATACAGCGTTCGGCGCGCGGCGACGATTTCATCTCCATTGACGTCATACGGAACCTCACGGCGACGGCGACGGCGACGACGACGGTGACGACGACGGCGACGCCGACGGCAGAAATCTGCTTTTGAGTGTCCATATAATTGCTATCGCAATAAAAAAGCACAGTTGAGTTCAACGGTCTTTTTATTGCCAAAAAATAATAGCGGTAGTAGTTGAAATCGGAGGCCAAAGCAGTGAGAAGCGCCCATGGGCCACAATAACGGCAACATATTGCTAGGACATGTACAACAAGAGCACCGTTTCGAGGAACAAAGGTTCAGCAGCAGGCAGCCTAACAACCAGACAGCCAACAGAATGCCAAAAAAAATATAACTGGAGTGAGTCTTTATTTCGCTTACGACGTTTCACGTCCCACAGCCCTGGGCCGAAAACAGGTGACGTAAAGTGCTCGCCTCCTAAATAACTTTGGCCACCTGATATGCTTTACCGTTGTACACAAGCGTTATGTAAATAGGTGCTTTCGCATGACGCTACCATCGGAATGCCGCCAAAGCGGGGATGAAACGCATGACCTTAGATCGCCATCTGATAACGCAATTAGGGAATGTAAACTACGGAGCTGGTGCTCTATTTTCACGCCAGTTGATGAAGAAACCTCGCAGAACTTTCCTGGATCGCAGCCTTTGAGGCAGGTCATGTCCAGAAAGCGTGTAAGCGTATCAATTGGCGCAGACAGCGAGACTGCAGTGTGGTACTCGCACATCTGTGGCTCCTCTTGAAATGTCTTCGAGCTTCTTTTTTGGCCTTAGAGCTAAAATACTACTCTAGGCCTCATCGTTAGCTGGTGCGTCTATCAACAGGAGCATCCAAAATCGCCGGTGGCACATGGTAATATTAATGTCCGAGGACCCTACTTGTGATTTGTGGCTCCTGATCCGGCAGGTTCTCTTTTCTTTGCACAAGACTTTCACCAAACTAGAATAAGGACATCACGAAAATAAGGACATCATGGCAGACGTCTATTACTCCTACGATGAACGACAATTTCCCAGTACGATGTTAAAGATTTGATCCCGACTGACGACTTCCTGATGCAGTTGAATGCCGTTTATACAAATGGCTTCACTGTGAAAAGACGTCAATAACGATGAGAGAGACATGGCCTACCCAACAATCAGCAAGCGTTAGACATGTAGTCCGTATACTACTCTAATGAAGAATTTTAAGGCAAATGTGCCTGCTTAAAGGAATAACTTACTCACCTCTAGTTACTTTTTTTGCTGATTATAACAATGTTGCGCCATCGGGCTAGCTGAGGCAACTTTTACTTTACGTTGAAGACATGCGAGTCCGAAGTGCACCTCAGAACAAGAAACAGGAAAATAACATATTGGGCTGTCATCCTTGAATCGTCAAAGTGCGAAATTCTTCAAGTGTTAACGTTCGGAGAGTCGCTTTTGTAAGCGCCATTCGCGGTACCACTGTAGTATAGGTCTGCTGCCTCGTGCACTCAACTGAATGAGCTGTAGACACTGGCAGGCCTTCTACATGCACACGCTATCACCATGAACAGTGGCAGATCCATTGTGCCCATAGATCCACTGCTTTGTGAATCTGTGCGTGCAGGAAAAGCACTCCTGTTACGCACAAGCACTCAAGTCGTCTAATTAATTTGTTATTATGTCTGTCTATGCCTGTTTATTATCGCTGATGTGCGAGTGAAATTAAATGTGTGTTAATTGTCTGCCTTCACTAACCACTTCTTTAGTTAGATGCTTGAAAGCATTATGCGGCTGTTATTTGCAATGTGTCACACTATCCTGAAAAAATTATGTGACCCCGCGCATTTTATATTTGGTGGAATAGGGGAGAAGGATGGGGCACATTAGGGTAATGTATGCAAACATTTAACCTTTCTTGCTTGAATACAGCCTTTGTAAAAGACAATTGAATATTTTTATCTCATTTTCAAGCGTTACGACAAGCACGTTCAGAGTTTGTATGCTGTCCCTAAAGTGTGAGCGACACTGGATTAATATATGGTAGAAATTGGAGGCGCGTTATGCTCAATGAGCAGGAGAAGTTTAATGTGTGCCGGATAAAAACGACCGCATAGAATCATTTGATGCATGTTTTCAGGTGTCCCTAAAGAATATAATGTGACAAGCTGTTCAAGATTACAGTATATTATATCCATGTTGTGGGGAATGAGCGGCAGCATTTAAAAGTGTGTGATTTCATAACATTTAGTTAAAAGTTTAATTGCAACTGCACGAAATGAAATACATCTTCCATGGAAATTAGAATACGACTCTTCAATTTTGCACAAGTCTGCTGTGTTTTGTAAACCCTTACTCGTGTTTCACGAAGAGGAAAGGATAACAAAAGTAACATTTTCAGACACGCTCCAGCAAAGCCTCGCTGAATAAATGAACGTGTCAACAAGCATTTTCTACTGATAATGCACCTTGGGCTGCCTATTAAGCAAAAAAGTTATTTATTAATTATAAATAAATATTTCCATACGAACAAATAAAAGCTATTATAAATCGTTGGGTGAGTAAGGAAGCATACTGGCCTTATTTGGACTGCGTTAAGCGACACCCGCATGGCTGCCGTTTCTTATCTTAGCATATGGTTGTCATACCGACTCTGCTGCCATTAAGCTCAATGCGATGTAAGCAAGAATGCAACGCCCTAAATGTGGCGACAATTCGCCCAACAATCGAAATGAGTTCCCCATCCGTAGCCTTCGCAGCCGCTGGTGTCGACGCCGAAGCAGTCATTAATCGCGTAGTTGTAAAAGTAGAGCGTAACGTTCTTCTCAGCTGTCGGTGGCGGGCACCCTTCTTGAGGCTCTCCGCAGGTAATGGCAGTGCCTGACTTCGCCGTCAAAAGTAGAATTCCTATGCAACCGAAAAAGAGCAGAAACATCGCAGAACGAATTACTTAATTTACGTCGTGGGTGTCGAACCAGCGACATTTACACCATTTTTGTTAATCTTGCTTTCTTCTCGAAACCACCCTAACTATACTGACAAACGTTTGTAGAGATTTACATTGCAGTGCATCCATGCATGCATTACTCGTGGTGGCGCACTTCTTTAAGTTAGTTTAAGCACATTTGTCTCTGTTATTGCCATTTTCCTTGTTTTTTTTTTTATTTAGAGCGAACAAAAATTTACGGATAGCTAAGGCATAGGAGAAGCCAGACAAACAAAACACTGCTTCCGTAACCACTACAGTCGAACCCGGATATATGAAATTTAAAGGGGATCACAAAAAAAAGTTTGATATGTAAGTCATTCGCTATATAAGCTAAACATATTACGCAAACATTTTCGAGAGCATTTTACTGCTGTTCGTTATACACAATATTTCGTTATACGTGGATTCTATATATCGGGGTTCGACTGTAGTACAATTTGGTGCATATACTTGTGATAAGTCAGTCACCCACGTGGAAACACAAGACATATGGCGTGATTTAATGGTTCACCATCGACACGATATATAGACTGCATTGACAAGTGGGAGACATCACGCATATCCCTTATTTTATTGTTCAAAACACCATTTAATTGCAAGTCGAGCATTGTCACAAGTTAAGGATTGGGGTTTCACCGATACGGTCATCACCTACAGCGTCACGTGGGAGTGCATACTTAAAAATGATGATGCGTATACAACGCCTTGTTTCGGTCTTGAAATTGGCGAATCACAGCTTAACCCAACTCAATCAACATTAACTTGTAATTCACTAGGTGCTTGGCCACGCCCCGTAAACAACATGGGCCGACAGCGATACCCACCTTATTGTTTCAACACTTTTTACTGGAAGGACACTTATTATAAGTGCATGATGCCGATGTTTTGTGTCTTAGGCAAATCCAGATGAGAATGTAGGAACATTTGTGTCGAGAACTTATTACAACTGGTTGTTGGACATGCCACCGTTTTTGGTCGATTTGCGACTCCGTAAGTAGGAACTACTCAAGAACAGCTGCAGCAGAGAATATTATCGCACTGATGAATTTGAAGCGCCTAAAAAAGTTAACTCACCCTCACAGAAGCCCCGGTCCCCGCCCCACACTCCTGCACCGGACAGGTGTGCCATTCACCCTTAAATCTCTTACCGCGTATTCAGAAGTGCATTGAAGTTCAAGCCTATGCTTGAATTCATTTAAAGGACGCCTGTCGTGAACGCATCGGAGGAAACTCAACGATCGTCTAGCGCCGGTTCACGCCAGATGCATTTCTGAATACATTTCTGAATACGGGAGTTAGGGTACTCTTCTTGCCTATGGCCAAGACATCTGTGCTGATGGCTGTACTCATCACTTCTAAAATTGCTAAGTACAACTAGCCTCCTTGAAACAATTGAACACCTTACGCTAAATAGCTTTCAGTTGCATACCTGCCAGTGCAAGATGGAGTATTGTCACAGCAGCCTTCATTGCTTTTTGATGCGCTTGAAACAGTGGTGGTCTGACTGAAAGACAGAAAAGACAGATGGAAAAGTCAAGAACTTATTCAAGCAAGAAGCTGTAGTGCGTGTCATGCAGAAAAGAGAGCAGCAGGTTACTTTAGACATCCAGATTAGTCAAACTCGGCATCATGCTGGACACAACTACGGCTGCACGTAACACTGTACCGCTCTTCTTCTGGACTGAATTCCGAAGGAGGGCGCGGCATTGCTACGTGCTTCTCCATTTTTGGTATGCTTGTTACATTATTGCCTTTGTCTGCCTTGTTTGCTTCCGCGATTTTTACTGATGCAAAAGCATCAGATGCCTCATTGAGCGAAAAAGTCGGTGTCTGTAGCCGCGAAGCGGTACCTATATTCCCATTTGCTGCGACGTCACGTCACGAGCTCGCCTCGTCGGAGTAGAGCGGATGAAAGGGAAGAACTTCTGCCATGCTATGGCGCGCCAGGTTTTGCGTTAGGGGAAAGGGCACAGAATGAGCTATGCATAGAATGAACTATGCGTGCCATTGAGAGATAGTAATGGAAGCTTCTATATTCTTTAAGAGCGCTGTAGTCCAAGACGTCTCAGATCAGTGGTTAGCTGATCTGGCTATGAAGCTAAACGGCGCAGCGTGCGTAGTGGAAAGCGGAAGCATAATGCATGAATAATGAAACATAGACCACTTCGGGGCCACAAGAAGTATGAGGTGGTGCGTGGAATCTGGATAGGAGTAAGGTTGCCAGCGCTAGCGTTCGCAAATGCCATTCAATGCTTAAAATCGGATATCTTGTCGGGGTTGGAATTCAACCAAAGATCAGCAGGCCGGTTGGCTTTGGGAACCGAAGGTAAACCCAGATATTAGGCAGTGCGGGATGACATGGTTTGGGTCCCTCTTGAATTCAGAGAAACGCAGAGCAATTTTAGGTTTGAAGGAATACTGGGGAACCGCTATGAAAATAAATGGGTGGCCAAAGTGCGCATGTATCTGTACCTGAAAAGCGTGGGCACGGTTTGGAGGAGGTGGTCAACAAAGTTGCCAACCAAGTACATGGTAACTTAAAATGTAAACAAATAACCAGGATTTATCCAAAATTAAGGGAAACAAAAAGAGATAATGAATTAGATGCAAAGAACGGAAACAAAATAATTCAAGGGGCACTTAGTTATCCTTACGTGGATTTATTTTCATCATTTAGTAATGGTAGCGACGATAGTTTTGTGATTACTGTGATGTACACTTATTAGTTCGGTTACAACCTTAGACAGATTCTTGGTCAAAGGTAAATCTATACGCGACTCTGGTTGAGTAGGTGAGTGACATGGACATGCATGGCACTTTAAACCAAACTTTTCTAGCACAAACTGAGGAACCATTTCTTGTCTGGTTTTCAAATGTCAATACAATACAGGTCCACATTAAATCTCCAACGATGATCTCCAGGGTAGTGTCATCATGGCTAACGCATGAAAACTGCGGCGTGATGAACTTCCCTATATCATACTTGGATGTGCCTGGAGATATATACACAGTGGTTATCACAATTGCGCCTTTCGTTTGTACGGCACAGACATCCCAACAGTCGGTGGCAGTGTCCTCTTGGGAGTCAAGTGTATATGGTTGTGTATATATATATATATATATATATATATATATATATATATTGTCAGCACTATTAACGTACTTCGTCCTTTTCATTTGTACATAGCCATCATCACCTTCCCTGTTCTTCTACTTCTTCGCGCATGAGCTGGGGCGTTTGCTTTTTGGAATAAAAAGCGCTTGACAGCTCGGTCGGTCTCGGTCTTATAAAGTGGTGGAGGTGGTAAGGCGCCGGTAAGGCGAAGGAGAACGACGTCTGGCCGAACGGGAACTATGAGGCAGATTGGGAGCAGCTGGAGGAGACGGTGAACGCTGCTGAGGGAACGAGTACGAACCGGGATAGTAGGAGTCTGGTCGGCGAGTGCGGTCTCTCTCGTGCTCAGCATAGCCTCGTCTTTCATCCTTCATAATATATATATATATATATATATATATATATATATATACATACTTTGTCCGTTGCGTATATGGCAACGCCTCCTGCTCGTCAGTCGATGGACTGTTCCCAAACGATTCCAGTGTACCCATCGACTGGAAACACTACAACTTGATTTAATTATTGAATATATTATGATTTATTCTTGTAATTATTATTATTATGGGCGGAGTGCTCGAAGCATGTGTAGTGTAAAGCTGGCATACAATAGTGTGTGATTGGTGCAGCTCAGCTCGATCTTACATTGAACTTACAACACAGAGCTAATTCATGATTATTAATGGGGTTTTATGGCGGGAGGGCCAAGGTGCACCAAAGGAGTGCCACAAGAGTTCGTTCAGTAGCATGTCGCGTAGTAAGCGCAATGTACACCGGACATTTTTCTACTGCGAGATCACACCGATATACACTCTGTTGTAATATGAAAAAGAACATTGAAATTTCTCCAAACGCGCTATTTACAACATGTTTCATTGCTGATGCCTATGTAGCTCTCGCGCGAACTTTTGCCTTATGATTTTTTTTAATTGGCGCATGAACGTAAACAATTTTCAGCATTGAAGCGAAATTTGTTCTTCTGATTCATATTTTCGTAACGTGTACCACGCATTGTGAAAAAAGGAAAAGTTGCATTATTTTACATTTAGAACTATTTTACTCTCATGTTGCTAATTAAGATATACTGAAAAATAGCAAGTATGACAAGCGTATCATAAAAAAATAATCTCTGTGAAGAAAACCCTTGTGAAATGCGAAAGCAGCCCCTACGAGCAAAATAGAGTACGAACCTTTCTGCAGAATCTGGCCCCTATAACTGTGGTCGCTTCGTCGATTGCCGAGTACTGCAGACCATTATTTGTGCAAGTTATCTTTATGTGGCTCCGGAATTAGTGGCTGTGTGATACCATGTAGTATTGAATATTTTTGTCATGCATCCACGCTTACCAGAAACGTGACGCAGGCTTCCGGCAGTTTATCAGTGTAATGAGTCTTAATAAATAATGATGAAAGTATGTATTTACATGAGGGACGGGGGGAGCGGGGGAGGGTGTAATATATCCATTTGCAGTCTAAATTTGAGATTTCAGTATGGTCGAAACATTCTAGCAATGATTTCCTGGCAACCACATATGTTGCAATGTCCTTAATGTGAACGAGCCGTTGCACAGGCTTATCTACGTGCCAACACCGCCTGCTTCCGTTAAAGGCAGCGATAAGATCTACTTCGTCGCACCACGCTGATGAAATTGCATCCTAATGACTTATTGCGCAGAGAATTGAAACAGCGCCCCATTTCGTACTGATATGGAGGCCTCTGATGGACGTCGGCGTCTTTTGTTCAACACTGATTCGCTTTGTGCTATCACCTAATTGAATTTTCTGCCTTTAATTAGTTTGAGCTCCAGTCTTCAGTGCCACTTTTTTCTGTGCTCACGAGGGGTCCGACGGTATTTTAAGCGCGCAAGCTGCTTTCCGAAGCGTACATCACTCCTGAAGAAAGCCGAGCGCCAGGCTGGGATACACTTGTGCCCATTCATTTGGAACAATGGGTGCCAGATGATAGTTTGAGCTACATTCTGTGATACTTATGAGCTGAACAAGAACGTGTCGCAGAAACTACGACAGTGCATGGCGTCGACTGCAGAGGAGCTGATGAGGGGCTCCACTGTTGCCTTGCCTGCGGTGACATTTTGGTTTCCATACTGTGGCCTGTTCGATGTGAATGATCCTAAAATATGAACTAGGTGACTGCCCTGAATAGAAGAAAGATCAACAGTGGTTGATTGATGCTGCTGCCTCCTCCCCCTTCCCTTAGACAATTGTTGGGACGATGTGGGACTAAAATTTTTAGGGGTGTTCGAATGGAAGTCTTGCGAATCTTGCGAAAGGAAAACGACAACAATAAGCTCATTTTCATTTTTGATAGATGTAATACCGTTAACTATTGGATGTCAGGTCAACCGAGATTGTTTTAGGTGAGAAACAACGAAACCTTTCCTCTTATCAGAAGCAAGAAAATGAGCAACAGGTCCCAGATGCATCTAGTAGATTATAGCGGGTGTTCAAGGAGCTCACGACAATACTAGAACACCATAGATTGTTTCGAAGGAATCCAAACATGAATTGCTTTTCCCAAAGACAGCGACTTTGTAGGCTGCCTAAGACGTCCCATTCTTACTCAACGGCTGGTAACTATTGTGCTTCCATGTTACTAATGCCATGTGTTTGTTCAAGAACTGAATCGTCTGTGCGACAATCGTGGTTCTCCTGCAATAATCGTATTCCAAATTGCCAACAATCCCACAGTCTTCAAATTTAGTTTTTAGGCCCTCAAGGTTTTACTTAATCTTTAATAAATACAGGAGTGAACTGTGGATTGTGATTAGACTTTCTGTTTATGTCCTTCACCTCTTCCCTCCCTCGTCATCGTCACCCATTTTGATTCTCTTTATTTCCCTCTGAACCTTCTCCCAGCGGATGTGTTTCAGGGCGACCTCTCTGCCTTCATTATTATTAATATTTGCTCTCTATTTATTATACCTACGTAAGTTATACAAGAAACGTGTTACTAGGGGCACTCACTCTTTCGGCGGTCCCGGCTTCGTAGGCGAGTAAGTTGCAGTTTTAAATAATAATAACGGCATGTGTTAACTGCATTCATGCCTCCGAAGAAGCAAGCATAGCACTTGCAATTAGAATGAGGTTCTAGAAGCTCCACGATTTTCTCCGATTCCCTCACAGCTATTAGGAACTACGCAGCTGGCTTCGTTTCAATGGAAGCACACAAGGTACTTATACACAGTATTAATACTCATAATTACGAGCAACTGCATAGCTCACACCTAGTCTGGTTTCCGGCTCAGCACGGCCACTCGGTCAGCCCCAATGGCTTCATTCCTAGCCAGCAAGCTCACTCTACTGTGCGAGATCTCACATGCCGCGCATCAGATCAGGAACTGTTCCAGGATGACTGCGGCTCCTGCAAAGACCCACTTAGTACTTTTCACGAGATCACCTCACACTAGAGGGACAGCCGGAGGTTCCCCCCCCCCCCCCCCCCCCCCTGATCCGAAGCAGAATGCTTCAAACTAAATCTTATCCCACACCTTTTGTGCTTAACAAAATTGACCAGGATTTTCCCGCTGAATGTAAAAGTTGTGGACACACTCCGTGTCTATTTGATCATATGTTCTGGCTGTGCCCCAACCAAAGGGCTCGGACCTCAACAGTGAGGAGGACTGGAGTCGACGCATATTCAGCGAAGTCCTCCAAGATCAACTCCTGGCCGTCCGGAGAGCTCACTACATCGGGAAAGCCTTTGGCCTACCGGTGCCTTACGTGGGCGGAGCCACCGACTTAGCCTGGCGGCTTTTGCCCTCAGGCCCTAGTTTCTCTGGACCAAAATAAAGTTCTTGCCATGCCATGCCATGCATGTGTTAAAACTATGGTGCGGTGTCTGCGAGTAAGGTAGGGTTGGACCTGTGGCTCGAAGATGAAACTTATATTTCACTTTCAGACGCCTGAAGTGCGCTAACGGTTTTGACCATCTGTAATACTTATCTCTCTATGCCCACAGTTATTGCTAACTTTCTTCATGTGCATGTGCTCTGTCATGAGTCACGTTTTCATTACCGCATAGTTTTTACAGCGAAGCTGTTATAAGTTAGGTTCCAGGAGATGGCGCCCTGCAATTTCATTTTTGTAAATTGTTTTATGTCAGTAAAATTCAATTCAATTCAGCACACCGGAAGTAGGCAACAATATTGTGGCGTCTCGGTTTGTGGTGTCTCGTTCCCTTCGCATATACCAAAATTTGTGATGGAAGGGTATGAATGTATGACTAACATGACTGACAGGTCATGACATCAATAACATCATATGCTTGTGAGTTACGTCACGACTAACGATAATAAAATCACTTGTGGTCATACCCGCATTGGATATGCGGGTGAGAAACACCCGCCAGGGATATGCGGCTATGAGCCAGGGACAAGAAAGAAAGAAATAAACAAAGAGAGAAAGAAAGACAGAAAAAAAGACAGCAGGAAGGCAAGAAAGAAATTAACGTGTGGCTGATTCCCGCTTCGGATATGTGGGTATGAGCCGCCGAGAGCAGGAGCGGCAGAGATCTCATCGACGTCGCGGGCGGACTTGGCCCAGCAAACGCACTATTTGGCCATCGCGCCGGGCGAAAACAAGACGCCGGAGTCCTTGCTCTTTGACGAACATGGCGAAGACGCTCAATATAGTCTATATTGATGATATATACAGATATATTCACTATAGCAATATTCACTACGGCAGACCCGCCCTAGTGACAGCTTCGCTGACTTCCGTCCTCACAGTAGTGGAAGGGCTCTGAAATTTTTTTTTCTGCAGCCAGTAAGTTCGGAAGGCTTGCAATAAAAAAAAATTTCACCGTCCATGCATTCCGTACAGATGCGCCAAAATGTGCGGCCCCGGTATGAACCACTTGGGATTTCTTGATTTCATTCTTTGTTTTTTTTTCTTTCTTTCTTCCCTTCTTTCTTTTTTGCACCTGACTCTTACCCGTTTATCCAATGCGCTTATTTCCCACACGTCATTGTATTATCGTTAATCGTGATGTAATTGACGAGCATGTGATAGGATAGATGTCATGACCTATCAGTCATGTCAGACATACATTCGTACCCTTCTGTGAAAATTTTTGTATATACCAAGTGAACGAGACGCGAGTTTTCGATAGGTTTTCGATAGGTTTATTTCCGCCGGGGGGGGGGGGGGGGGGATGGGTTTCTGTGGTCGGACCGCGAGTGGTTTCGTCTAGGTATATACAGCTTCGTTGTAAAACCTCCGACACACCTGGGTGCATCGTGAAATTAAGTCTAAACAAACGGTGACAAAGGAAGATACACAAGTATCTAACGGCAGGTCTTTTTTTTTTGGTAACATCAGGCTCAAATGCCATACAGATCTTCGCAAAACATCTCACGATTCCTTCTATATGCTGCACACAGCGACCATGTGAATTGTCTGGAAATTATAGACATTATAATTATAAACATTATAGAATCATAAGCAGTATAGGAAATTATAGAGAAAAGCAGCGACACCTCTTTCATGTAGCACTGGATGGGTGACTCACATGTGTTTTTGCTGTGAAATCAAAAACACTTCCACTGTTTCCCGCAATGTTTCATTTCCATGTTTGAAAAAAATGGCTGTTTGTCAATGACTGCTATTTTTTTTTTTTCAAACATTGCAATAAAACACCGAGGGACGTCGTGGAAGTGTTTTTCATTTGACAGCGAAAACACGTGTGAGTCACCCATCCAGTGCTATATGAAAGAGATCTCGCTGCTTTTCTCGCGTCCATAATTTCCAGACAATTCATGTGGTCGCTTTGTGCGGCCTAGATGAAATCCTGAGATGTTTTGCGAACATCTGTATGGCATATGAGTCTAATGTTTCCGGGAAAACAAAAGCAATGGTCAGAAAGGGCTGGTCCTTCTGCTTCTTTCTTTGTCCCCGTTTGTTTAGCTCGAAATTTCGTGATGAATCAATTGCAAATAGGCGAGCTCGCAGTGACACCTAGGTGTCCCGCTTCTCAATATGAAACATAAGGAATTAACCACTTGTGTTCGAGCTGTTCACATGCTTTAGTTAAGACGGTTTTGTTCTGAAGTAGGTGGTTCATTTAAAAACGCTTCGCCACCACTTTTATCACTACAATTCGATCTGCCCCCGTGAAATATTGAACAAAGCCCTCTTTTCACCTAAAATAAGTTGTCGTAGGGCAAGCTGGTTGCTATTCGCTTATAGCAGCCATGGTTTGCAGTCTTGTGTTCTTTGCGCTCGTTTTACTTGTGCTATCGTGGGATCAACTCTTTCCACTATTGTATTTTCGGCGTTGCATCATAGCGGCTAAAATGAAAAAAAATGTGGTTGATCCCTCTTATATAGGAATCGGTATAGAACACGAAAGTGAAACGTGTCTTCACAGAAGTAGTGTAATGTTTATTGCACATTGATATATAATGTCTATTGGTGTTTTGTGGCTAAAGCGCCCTTAGGCGTTGATGCACCCACGCTGACGCCTGGTGGCACGTCTCCTCCATCACGACTACCAACGTCGATGACCATGAGCAACCGTCGTGCATATGGAAGCTGCACTACGCTGCACACGCTAGCACAACGCGAAAGACGAAGCACGTAACTGACACACTAATACAACGCGCAAGACAAAGCACGTAACTGAATCGTCACCGAGTCAAATCAGCGCGTACAGCGCGTCGTAATTGCAGCCTCCGCGATCAACTTCAGAAACATTTTCAGAGCTAATTGCGGAGGCCACGCTCCGCTGTGCTGAGTACGGTGAACGCCACCTAGGTGGCGTTGGTAGTGCTTCTTGATGCCAGCGTCCCTTCGAATGCTGGCATCGAGGCGTCGTAGTGCTGAGACCACCGAAGCGTTCACTGTCGGTGCGCGTTAGTGTCATAATGCAGTACTTCTCTTTTCTGCTCGTAGGCGGCGGCACCGCCCCGAGCAAGAGCGCGGGTACACGGAGGAGTGTTAGATATATAAGGCGCGTCTGTGTAGCTCTCTGCAAATGCGTTTGTGGCGCAATGGGTTAAACGCTCGGCGATCTATCGTCGCGGACCGAGAGGTCGTAGGTTCGATTTCCAAATTTTGCATGTTTGTGGAACTTTTTCTTCTGGTTTCTTTCTTTGTATTATGTTCGTGTATGTTCGTGTGACGTATTTCCGTGACGGAAATACGTCAGTGAAGTCTTGGTGGACCCCGGCATAAAACACTTTCGTGTTAAAAACACTCGATTTTGTTTCCTTCTTAGTTTTATACGCAAAACCAGCTTAGAAAGAACAGTCATATAGATGTGTGTGTTTCTTCTAACATACCTTCGCAACCTCCAATGAGACGTCATTTCCACGGAAGAGTGCTTTCGATATTTTATTTTTCGTCTTAGTAGTCGTTATTATACGGGGTATTCAAAATTAGGCTTTATGGTTTCCTTACAATTAGGCACATGGAAGCACGCGAAGACCACCTGTACACATAAGTTATGTGGCCAGGGGGGCACAAAGTGAGGTGATAATAATCGCTGTCAGCTTCCCAATTAACTAAAATTTAATATTTACTTTTTGTTCACTGCAGTAAGTCGGTATGTTTGTATTGAAAAGTTATGGGCCATCGTGTTTCTACACAGTATCACTCGGAAGAATTCTTCTAGCGCGTCTGTGCTCTGAGATATCCGACTCCAAATTTTAATTGTCCCTCACTTGATTACGCATGCAAAAATGTTAGGAGCTCCTCCCTGATGTGACGCGGCTGTTGCGTGCGGCGTTTAGTCTGACAACGGGGCGGAGGCATAGGCAAAGATGATAACTGCGCCCCTTCCCCTCTCGGATGGCGAAATAAAATATCGAAGAACCCGGAACAGCTGTCGTAACACGCTACCGCGCAGCCTGTAACGATGGCGGAAGCTGCCATGCCGAGATAATGGCACGAGCGGAAAAGCCGGGCTTCATCTGTCCAAATTATTCTATGTAAGAAGCTCCTTTTCTTCATCAATTTTGATCAGGCCCCAATTGTAAAAGTCTACCTGCCTTTCAAAGTCCGCCTCGCTTAGGTCCTGGTGAAGGTAAACATGATAGGGATGGAAATTATGCGATATATCTGAGTCATAGGATCGATCGATATAGTTTAATGAAGTTGCTTGTTTGGCGAGTATCTGCTCATGCACATACAATGAGAAGAATATAAGCTTGTGCTGGTATGCTGGCCCTCGAGCAGCAAAAGTTCCTTGCGACGTCTCAGCAGATGAGCTGGTCGCGTGTTCATGGCACAGGCTTGCAGAAAAACTTGCAGTGGTATAGTGTCGGCCAGCCGTATGGTCCGCAGCCACTTGTTTCAATGTCAATGCACCCTTGCCACACATGATCGAAGAAGAACAGCCGGACTGTTCTTGCGGGCGTCGGCAGTGGGCAGCCACCTGGCGGTTGGCGGCAACTATAAGCCGAGCAGACGCTCATCGCTTCCAACAAGAAAACTGGAAAGAATGAAATGACGTCTTGTACAAAGCGCTTGAAAAGTGCCGACACGTGACATTTGCTTGGGCAGGACTTATGTTTTCTTTTGTTAAGAGAAGCCTTCGCGCCTGTTCTTGATCTGGGCTATTGCTCTTCACTTAAAAGTGCCTCAGAACTAATAACACCAATCTTTAAGGACCAGTATGTGCATCTTTTTGGCATGTCAGCAGCTCATCATAATTTCGTTCTTTATAACTGTTGGCAATGCACAACTCTAACAGCTCGTTAGTGTAAGGCAACACATTAGGTTGTGGGCTCGCACGCCTCATGCGTGGTACGTGCCACGCCATTTTAACCTTGTTAGGTTTTCGCTTTTGCTGAAATATTCAGGATTTATAATGAGGCAGCTAAAAAAATAAGGAAGTTACTTTCAAATATTCAATTGAAGTTCAATTGCGAGAAGGTCGACAAAGCTACTCGTCACAAAATTCAAAATTTTGCCTGACGAAAATTGTCCGAAAATATCAATTGAAGCACTCCACGATGGAACGCAATGCTGAGCTTACAAGTAATAAACGCTTTGAAGCCGATAGAGTGGTGCCGATTGTAATCATCAGGCAACATAATGATGAAGTGCCTCTAGTGGCAGCCACTGTGCTCATCTACGTATTATGCCATAACATTTGGACTACGATGAATACTCACTGTATTCTGAGCAACACCTGTCTTTTTTCTTCTTTTTTTGTTTGCTTGGGCTCACCGGTGTAAAGACCAGAAATATAGGAATACATATAATAACGTACCGTAGTTAATCTTAGAAATAGTACCGGGCTATGAAATAAACAAAATCAAGTCAAGAGGTGTCAATCAAATCAAGAGGTGTGTAGCTTGGATATAAAACGCAAGAGGAAACAAACTAAGTTTAACGTATGTGCTTTGAATCAACGCTATTATTACTTATAGCAGCCCACCAATGCTCCACAATGTAGATCTTGAAGAAGGGTGCGCGCCGCGTCCTGCTCCCGTGCAGAGGAAGCAATGACGTTGATTCTGAGCTTCCCTTCTTTGGTGGCTGTGAAGCATGCGTCTAGCCAACGACAAAGTAAATTACTTGACTTCGCGACCCGGAACTGCACAGGAAGTAATGAGGTACATCATATTGCAGGGCTCTTAGGCGATCTTGACTACCCGTGTTCCATAAACGCGCAGCCAAAGCAAGGTATCGGAGTAGACGGCTGTTTTTGCATTCGACACACAACGAAATGAGGCCGCGAACTGAACCCGCGACGTTGTGCTGAACAGTTCAACGTCATAGCCGCTAAGTTACGGTGGCAGGCAAACCATTGACACAAAAGCTTTATGAGAAGACCGAATGCATGTAAAGCTACAAAAAAAACGTATTTCCTTCACTCACGGGTGAGCAGGACACCGCTTAGAAACGACGCTGATTTCATGTCTGGCTTCTGCACTTGTGCCACTGATTGTGCACCGGGTAACTATCGCAGCATAGAACAATGCCCCGATAGACGTACAGCGGAGGCTCAGTTGAAAACGATAAGATATGTACACGTCTGCCAATGAAATGTGACACACTTGTGATCGACAAGTGAATGAAATTGTCTCGACGTCCTTTGAACTATCCTCAACGGACTCATTTTGGTGCTGACTGCCGCCGAAACGGTTTGTCGGGGAAAAAAAAAGTTGTAATAAATGCAAGATAGTGCAAAACCTTAAGTAGGTGAGAGCCGCCACGTCATACAACGGCGGGAAACGTAATTAAAGGTAAAATTATAACAGGTACACTTATGCGCATTATCAGTGGTGAGCCTGCCTGCAATACCTCTGCTTATCTCTTTCTTCCGTTGCATGAAGACAGTGCCCTGAGAATTGACACAAAATAGAAGAATGCCATTTCATGGTAGTGCATCGTTGAAATCGGATAATATCTCAGCTATTCTCAATTTCTTATATCCCGCTATTTGCATTTAGCAGTTTTAAATACGCACGAGAGCATATCGATTGGAGACGTAATCAGCAAATGAAATCTAATACGTCAGAGCATCGGAGTAGGCGGCGCTACCTATGGGGAAGAGGTTTAAATACAGCCAATTAAAACGAGTCTACCTCTCGGAGAGGCACAGAATTAGCGTGTTTGTGGCTCGAATTATAAAACAAACGCTTTTATTTGCACCTTAGTTTTCTACGCTGAACCAGCTTAGAAATAACTGCCGTATAGATGTGCATGTTTCTTCTAACATAACTTCGCAGCCTGTAATAAAACGTCGTGATTTCCACAGAAGATTGCTCTTGATCTTTTTTTTTTTTTTTTTTTGTCCTTGTAGTCCCCTTTAATTCTAAGGATAGCGTAATCGTCTATTCTTTCCAAAGCACCGTAAAGACACACCATTTGAATGATTGTGAGATATTGTTCTCTGCCCCTTTGTTTATTTTTAAATGAGCAGCTGAAACAGCTTCGTTTTTGAACAAAAAGTATAAAATCACACACTATAGCCTCTGGCCTACATCTGTGCACAATGAGTCCTTATTTCCTCCGCTGGATGAGAATATGTAAGTGACGAAAATGCGAATTTTTAGGGGAACTTTTTCAAAACGGAGGCAATTTTGTGATAAACTGCATTTTGAAATAAATAACCCATTTTTTACGTATAACCTGTAGTAACAGGCGACAGACCAAGAACTCCGAAAATTGTCTACTAATGCGTTACCATTGTTTGGTTCGGCTGTGGCTACGCGTTTGCTTATTTGCGCTCACCTACTTTTCCTAGCTTATACGCGTCGACCCATGGCCTTTCCGGTGGCGAATAATGCTTAGGCTTTAGTAGACGATTGTCAGATTTTCTAGCCGCATCCGGCCCCTTCAATGCAATCGTACCAATTAAGCCGGAAGGCCCGGCCCGAGCGCGCAGACCGTGCGAAAGGGAACACCAGATGCTGCAGTACATCGTGTGAGGTACTGCAAGCCATGTCACCCTCGCGGTCGCAAGCTTGTGTTATGCGCGCTCCTTGTCCACGCCAGCTCTCACCTGCGTTCTGGCTGTGCCTGGGTAAGGCCCAATGAAAACGCGCTCGATTGCCCGCGAGGTGTTCATAACACGAAGGATGCTCAGCAGCGTTTAATGGAACAATGGGCCACCCAAAATGTCAATACGGCCCACACCCAAGTTTCCAGTTGGCCCACCCCCAAATTTAATGTTGGCCCACCACCAAATTTCAAGTTGGCAAACCTCCAAATTTCAAGTTGACCAAACCCCAATTTCAAGTTGGTCCAACCCCTAATTTCAGTTGGCCCACCCCTACTGTAAGCTTCCCCATGCATTTTCTAATGAACCCTATGTATCTCTAGGGCTATTATCCTTGTGTTTAATTCTTTCAAGCGAAGCTTGCACACACTTGTATACGTATATCGCAAGAGAGTCTGTTGCTGGGCCTGTTGGTACATACTTCTAGAAACGATGTAACCCAGCCTTTAAGACTCAAACACCATTAGAGAAGTAGACGGACACACGCTGGGACTAGCAAGAAGTTTAATGAAACAACCACACAGAAGCTCGCAGGAAAACCAGAGCGCGCATGCGTAGTACATACCAGGTGAATACCAAAGAAAAAACACAGAATTACATCTAGCAACCACATTTTTAAAATATTTACCAAGATAGCTTCCAAAAGAATCAGGGCAATTGCACTTGACTTCAGCCAACCGAGAAAACAGGCTGGCTTCAGGAAGGGATATTCTACGATGGATCATATCCATCTCATCAATCAGGTAATCGAGAAATCTGCGGAGTACAATAAACCTCTCTATATGGCTTTCATAGATTATGAAAAGGCATTTGATTCAGTAGAGATACCAGCAGTCATAGAGGCATTGCGTAATCAAGGAGTACAGGAATCATACGTGAATATCTTAGCAAATATCTACAAGGATTCCACAGCTACCTTGGTTCTTCGTAATGAAAGTAGAAAGTTACCTATCAAGAAAGGGGTCAGGAAAGGAGACACAATCTCTACTATGCTATTCACTGCATGCTTAGAAGAAGCTAGTATTCAAGCTCTTAGAGTGGGAAGACTTAGGAGGGAGGATCAACTGCGAATATCTCAGCAACCTTCCGTTTGCAGATGACATTGTCCTATTCAGCAACAATCCATGGCAACGAATTACAACAAATGATTGAAGACCTTAATCGAGAAAGTGTAAGAATTAGGTTGAAGATGAATATGCAGAAGACAAAGATATTGTTCAAGAACCTGGCAAGGGAACAAGAATGCAGAATCGCCAGTCAGCCTCTAGAGTTTGTAAAGGAGTACGTTTATCTAGGTCAATTACTCACAGGGGAGCCTGCAGGATCATGGGAAAGAAATTTACAGAAGAATAAAATTGGGTTAGAGTGCATACGGCAGGCATTGCCATATCCTGACTAGGAGCTTACCACTGTCGTTGAAAAGAAAAGTGTACAATCATTGCATTCTACCGGTGCATGAAACTTGGAGGTTAACCATGAATCTCGAGAACAAGTTAAGGACCGCACAAAGAGCGATGGAACGAAAAATCTTAGGAGTAACGTTAAGAGATAAGAAGAGAGTGGTGTGGATCAGAGAACAAACGGGGATAGCCGATGTTCTAGTTGATATTAAGCGGAAGAAATGGAGCTGGGCAGGCCATGTAATGCATAGGACGGATACCCGGTGGACCATTAGGGTTACAGATTGGATACCAAGAGAAGGGAAGTGCAGTCAAGGATGGCAGAAAACCAGGTGGGATGATGAAGTTAGGAAATTTGCAGGCGCAAGTTGGAGTACGCTAGCTCAAGACAGGGGTAATTGTAGATCGCAGGGAGAGGCCTTCGTCCTGCAGTAGACATAAATATAGGCTTATGATGATGATGATGATGACGAACCACATTTTTCTAAATAAGGTATCTCTTCCTTTGACAGCGATAACGAGGGTACACTAACACATTGATTGTGATCAAGTTTTCAGATATGGTACGCTTCAATCAGTTCTCGTTCGTATCGTGTGGTTCCCCTGCCAATAATTTGTGTGTCTTCTCGAACAGGTCAACAGCCGCACACCCGGCAATGAGCAGGCAGGTTTGCCCCTCCTCCTGACGTGACTGACGTGTCGTGTTCTTTAAAGCGGACATTATTGCAACACCCTATCTGGCCCATATGCACGCGACCACACGTCCATGGTGTGCGATGAACAACATGTTCGATGCAAGTTGTGAGATTATGGCTAGAACTGCAGACAATCCTAGGTTTACGATTTTCAATCCTAGCACATATATTTGACATCTTGCATAGCGTCGAGAACATGACCCGAACGGCGTGCCTTGTAGCAACTTTTTTCACGTTGTAGCAAACCATGGGGATATACGGCTTGACTTCCACTCGCTTACGGTCCTCATTGGCAGTGCTATGTGCTCTGCCTTCTCTTTCTTTTTTTAACGTTTTCAGTTTTGTCTCAGCTACTGCCTTGAGAACAGTGTCAGGAAAGCCGGCTACCTGTAGATGCTTAATCTGCTCATGAAATTTTTGCTCCACTGAAGGCTAATTCAGAGCATGCACGAACGCTCTAAATTTGGTCGTCTGCTGGATATATGCGCCTCGTACCCAGAAACGGCTTCTACCATTTGAGTCGTCGCACTTTAAACTAGTGAAGCAAGCCATGGCCACCCTTTGCATCATCAGTGCCCTGAATAGAAGCTGTCATCATTCAACGTTGTCCTCCTCGGCGGGTTACATATGTTCCGAGTTTTACAGGGAAGCTGTATCTGGCTAGGTTCTCGCGAATCGCGTCCGCGGACAAAATGGCGCGTAGAACAAAAATTTTCGGTGGCGAAAACTCTCGTCTCGTTCACTTGGCATATACCGAAATTGCCATGGAAGTGCCCGAATGTATGACTGTGTCATGTATGAACATGACTGATAGGTCTTGACATCAATAACATCACATCCTCGTCAGTTACGTCGAGAATGACGATAAAAAAAATCACGTGTGGCGCACACCCGCAATAGATATGCGGGTATGAGCCAGGGATATGTGAGTATGAGCCAGGGAGGGAAAATAAATAAATTAATAAGTAAAAAAATGTCGCAGATTTCCCGAAAGGCGAAGCATCAGTTGCGATAGCGAATTAGCAGAAAGCTATTCGGAATAGGGATAGTAGTTGTATCGGCTGCAATAAGTTGGACACATTCACTTATTAACTGAATTAACAAGTGTGGTGTCAGCGCGCACAAGCACACATGAATAGATCACACTCGATGACCGCAGACAACCACTGTCAAAACGCTGCCAGCAAGCGCAGCCGCCGCAGCGAGCGAAGGTTCATGCGGTCTATCGCTTCAACGGAAACTGAGCTGCCGAATGCACAGCGCATACAAAGGTCAGAGCCGTGTGGAGATCGCTTGCAACATACGGTGCGCGCGACAACACCGGCAGCCCGTACCAGCGCAACCATAATAAAGAACCAAACGCAAAGCGCAAAGTACATAAACGCATTTGTTGGCAGAGTAGAAGCCGCCCCCTCCTTCCCTCGCTGCCTTCCCGCTTTGCTCCTTTCGCGTGGGAGATTGCGTCGCCAGTTCCCGTTGCGCCCGGTTGCAAGTACGTATTTGGTGCCGCTGGAAAGCGTCGACCCCCCTCCCTCCCTCCCATCCCACCACGGCATTTCGCGCCACGGAAGTTGCGCTTGTTTTCCGCCATGCGTTCGCTCTCCGTGATAGCGCGCGGCCCACGCGCGCTTTCACTCACTCATATGGCTCGCGGCGACGATTTTATCGCCCTTGGACTTTATACGAAACCTGACGCCGACGGCGACGTAGATGGCAGAAATCTGTTTGAAGTGTCTATATAATTGTTATCGCAATAATAAATAAATCACGGGTATCTCAAGCCGGGGCCGCACATTCCAGCTTTGCTGGTTTACCATCTGTACGGGTGCATGGGCGGTGATTTTTATTGCGATAATTATATGGATACTCCAAGCAGATTTTTGCCGTCGGCGTCGTCGACGCCGCCACCGTGAGGTTCCGTATGAAGTCCAACGACGATGAAATCGTCGCCGCGCACCGTATTCTATATGTGCGAGTGAAAGCGCTCGAGGGACGCGCGCTTTCACGGGGAGCGAATGCGTGGCGGAGACCAAACGCGACATCTTCCGTCGCGCGATTTGGAAGGAGGGAGGGGAGGCGACATTTAGCTGCGGTGCCAAAAGCGTATTTATATAAAAACGTTGCTAGGCGAGAGTGTGGTAAAGACTTCCGAGACTGCTCGACGAGTGTCGCGTTCTGATCTCGTCGAAAACCTCCAAGCCGCCGCCAGAGGCACCGGCAACAATCAACAACGCCGCGCGTGTTCGGCGCGAACGCGGGCAAAACGCCGACGGCGTAGGCAACAGTTCTGTGCGTTACTGGTGCTACTACAAGTCCAAGTTTATACAGCTGATAAAACTGCTATCCTTAATCCCTAAAGCTCTCTACTAATTTGCTATCGCAATTGATGCTTCGCATTTCGGGTGAAACTGCGACATTTTTTTTAACAGCGGAGCTGTTTAAGCTCTTGGTTATATACCACGTAGTGCGAACAAGAACTGTGTGCCAATCCTGGGGTAGTGCAGAAAGGGTCCAAGCGCAATGGCACATACCCCTGTGAACTGGCGAAGCTGTTTAAGCTCAGGGATGGTCCATCGAGTGTACGCCAAAAAACCTCCGCCTGGCGATGACGTCACCATGCGTCGCCTAGCAACGCTTCGCCCCAGCTGCGGCGACCGCGCCGAGCCTCGCCACAGCTGCGTCAGGCGTGACGTCCTCGCGCGCGCCGCATCGCTTCGCCTTGCCGAGCCGTAACGTCCCCGCGCCGTGCGGAGTGTTTACCGTGGCTGGGCAGAAACAGAGCTAAGCCGTGACGTCACTGCGCGGACCCACGGGATATATAGATCCGCGTCGCCACCGTGGCAACACAAAAGCCACGCCGTCTCCGCGTTGCAGGGGCGTAGCCAGGGGGGGGGGGGGGGGGGGGGGGGTTCAGACCACCCCCCCCCGAAATTTTTTCCGTAACCCCCCCCCTCCCCCGCCCACTTACCCACCCTTTGTTCTCGTCGCTTCGCGCTGACATAATTCAAGAAACTGGTGCTACTATCACAATTTCATTCCTGGGCGCTTCCGTTCGGGTTGGTAATTTACAGCGAATCATGTCTGCATATGGAAAAAAGTGACACGGTGTTTCTCAAGGCTTTGACACTCTGTGAGGTTTTGGGCGAGAATGTGGCGGCCGCATTCTGAAGCAACAAATGCGCAACAAATGTAGCAACAAATGCGGCAGCCGCATTTTAGATGAAGGCGAAAATGCTCGAGGCCGGTTTACTTAGATTAAGGTGCACGTTAAAGACCCCAGGTGGTCGAAATTTCCGGTATACATTTCCGCCGCTTCCCTTCAGGTGCCGGTTAGGCCGCGCTCGCGCAGGATCTTAGGCTACGTTCACACTTGGTCTCGAAGCTGTCGGAAGCGGCAAAATCTTGCAAAATCCGCCCGCCTAGGCGGCAGAACAGGCAGAAAGACAGGCGGCGAGCCAAATCGGTCTCATAGACCGATTTCTTCGCCATGGCCAAGCGGAAACGTGGCGGAAAGTCGTTCTGCTAGCCCGGAAGCTACACTAGCATGTAAACATGCCACCAAAAGTGTGGGCTGCAATGCTGATCGACGCGATCAAGAACCACCCTTTGCTATACGGCAAGAGTGGTACTAAAACGTACTGTCAGCAACACTCGCAATAGTATTCAACGTCGCGCGACCGGAGGTGCGGCAACGAAGCCTTGGCGTCACTCAACTTCTCGCGCTTTTGCAAAGCCAGGCGAACCCACCACCGCCGTTTCCGAGGTGTCCACGTCTTCCGTTTATTCATTGTCCATTTCTAGAAAAGAAGTAGGTAGAAGTATAAAAGCCATTTCTTCTTCCACTTCCATGGCAGACAATAGTTAGACATACTCCTCATTCGCAATCCATAATTCTCCTCGCACGTGCACGGTATGTTGCGGAAGTCGCGGGGTGCTTTTCTCGTCGCGACGATAGATTGGGAGCGTAGGTCTCACGTAGGAAGCACAGGCTTTGGCGAGCCCCAACACAAACTCCGGCCCGGGTTTTAGCTTTGGTGTTTCCGTTGCCGCTTTGGTGTCCTGGAGGCGCCGACAATAATACGAAATGATGAAATGGTATTACAACTTGTAAATAAAACCTAATAAAGAAATATAATCACGCCTAGGCACCAACCTGTGACTCAGCGGTACCGCGCCCGTGTGAGGAGAATCACGGAACGCCGAGGAATTTACCGAAGGTCGCAGATGACACGCGAAGTTGCGCAAAATGATCACTTTTGATGACGGGTGGGCCAATGAATGAACATACCGCTCGAAATAATGCGATAATGAGCGCCACCACGCCGACAAATGTCCACTGACTAGATGGATGTGGACGAAAGCGGCAGCGGCGGCCGCGGCGGTAGCAAAACAAATGTGAACAACTTGGACATGCGCGGAAAAGTTTTCCGGCCGCTTTGGCCTTTCCGGCCGCTTTGGCCTTTCCGTCCGCTTGCCGCTTCCCAAGTGTGAACGTAGCCTTAGTCTGCGCGCGAAACCTCTCTTGTTTGCGATTGCGCCCCTACGGAAGGCTGGTAGTTGCTGTTGTGTTGTGGAATCCCAAACCAGCAATGTACACACGAAGCGGTTGATGCCAGCAGTGAAATTCCACCGACTCACAACAGAATGCATGGAACAGACAGCCGACAAGCATTAATTACTGCTGTGCGCAGTACAGCGTAAGTAAACTCTTGTTACAGGCGCTGACAGTTCTCGTCGGAGTTCACGCGTCCTGAGAAATTGTTTATGTGCACTATGCACTGAACAATACCGGAGTTCATTCATGCATCACTAGTACACCAATCAGTCGAGATTCCGTGAGGTACAAGGCCGCTTACTGTTTGCACCGGTGTAAGTGAAGCAGAAATGAGTTGCACGCACTACTTAAAATGCGTACACATGCCATATCTATGCTGTGCGGTGAAATATTCTGTACAATTCCGAATATGTTGACGTAAAGGCAAATGACGGCTGCACACTCACACACAGCGGAAGACACAGCGGCCCATGCACTTGCCGCAGGAAATGCAACCCTCTCGTATGAGGGAGCAGGGTGACGAAAGCTTCGAAAAAAAAAAGCCTTACCCGTTTTTGCGCGTACTTAAGTTTTCTAGCGCAAAGACGCAGCGAACAAGCTATTGCTATGGGAGTAGGTATAGCCTGGTCACGCATGCATTTTCACGTGTATAGCCAGCCTTGACTTGTGAAACGCACTTCGCCCCGGCGAGGACGACGCCATTTACGCTTAACGAAGATTAACAATTAATGATGGCTTCTCCGATCGGGCGGGTCGTCTCAATGATGCGTTTTCGAAGACTGGTCCATTCAGTGGCGCGATGAGAGACCGTTGCTCCAAACGCCCACTGTACCTGTCGTGCTTACTGTATTTTACTGAGCTTGTTTTACTTTTTACTTAATTTCTTCACAAGTACACGCGAGCCGGGGGGGAGGGGGGGGGGGAATTACGGAACCAGTAATTAAAAGGGTTGCTGCGGGCAAGAACGTCAATGACATACAACAGGGTGTCCCAGCTATCACGCAGCACGATTTTTCAAAAAAGGAGGACCGGCGTTACGCGAAGCAAACCTAGTGCGTATTGTTTCCAGTACAGTGGAGTAGCCGCCAGTAATTTTTACGTTACTGAGATTTAATTAGGTAACTGCTCCCATGTCGTTGATATACCTGCATAGAGTCTTCTTAAACTACCGATATTTATTATCGATCACGTCACGTAGAGGAAAGCAGACGCTCCCCCCCCCCCCCCCCAGGTCGGGCCGGTGACCCCCCCCCCCCCCCCCGAAAAAAATTTCTGGCTACGCCCCTGCCGCGTTGCGCACATCGCTACGAAGAAGGGGCGGCCTAATCGATTTTATTGCGCGCACTGAGAATAGCGAACACACGTGCAACTCACTTGTATGTCCTCGTGGCCAGTGATTCCCCCTGTATGGAATAGGTGCGCTGAAAGATACTGTACGTCCTCTTGCACCCTCTCTACCATTGAACACACGTCTGCATTTCTTGAATGATAACCAGTTGTTAATACAGGAACACTAATTTATCTTTGTGAAAGAGGTAATTTTCACAGGCGTCATGCAACAAAATGAATAAATCTGAGAAGGTAAACCTTCTAGCTCCACCGACCGCGTTGAGAAAAGCCAAGCTAATAGAAGGGCCAAGCTAGAGCTGAGAGAGAACCAAGTTAAAGCTTATGAAAAGCCAACTTAAAGCAGGGGAAGGGCCACGAGCTTCTCTGCTTGCTCACACAACGCACCACTAGTGTGAAGCTGCCCACATTTTTTTAATCAGAGCACCAATCATATCCCAATCTTTACCGTTACTTTACGCTCCATTGTTTTGGTACTGCTCTGTACCCCGGTGTTTTAATGGACTATTTTGCACAATCATCCCACACCGGACTCCTCTTTATCATCGAAAATGGTTAAACTGGTCATGGCACTCTTTGCCCAAACGAGGCCCACCAAGGAAAACCTACAAATTATCATGAACATTGTTTTAAATAGGTCATAAATGTTTTATCAAAAGTGGCTATACTAAATGTCCTCTGTCCAAGTTACTGACGCGACAGCGTCAAATGTCCCCATAGAGCAAAACAGCCGGCATCTGTCGTCGGGAGCAGCGAAACGGCGCCTAAATTCCCATTGGCTGCGGTGCCACGTCAAGAGTTTCGCCTCGACGGAGGACAGCAGGCGAAAAAAAAAAAATTCAAAGCCCTTCCACTACTGTGAAGATGGAAGCCATCGAAGCTGTTACTATTGTGGGTCAGCTATAGGGAACATCGCTATAGCGAATTTATATTTATCATTATTGCTTACATTGAGTGTCTGCGGAATGTTCGTCAAAGAGCAATGACACCGGCGTCTTTTTTTCGCCCGGCGTGATGGCCAAGTCGTGCGTGGGCTGCGCAAAGTCCGCCCCGTCGTCATAGACTATAGCGTATGATCCACAACGTTCATAGCTGCGGCGCACTGCACGGCATCATCAGGATCCTGACGTCAGGATCCTGAAAGATGTGGTTAAACAAGCGTCCGTCCCACAGCGAGTTTAAAGAGTGTTACGATACACTTTCAGCGGCCATGCAGTCAGTCAGTCAGTGTTTACTTTCACCAAACAAAAAGACCGGTAAAAAATGGGAAATGGCGAAAAAGCTGCAGATACTGCAGCTTCACTAAGCACCGTCCACCCTGTAGGAGCAATGACAGGGTAAATATACAAGCAAAAAGAAAATAATTAAAGGGACAGGGTAAACACACAAGCGAAAACATAATTATTATACACTAGTAAAAAAATATAATACTAATAGTACAGGGGAAGGACACAATAAAGCACACAATAAAGCAAGAGAAGACAAATGGCATCGTAGTTCTATGCTTAGTGAAAACATGACATCAAGCAATACAAGTTAAGGAATACGCAGTTACAAAAACAAACTAATTACATTGGTGGGGTATAGTGTTTTGATTTCAATGTCTTGCTGCTCATGTGCGCTAAGAGTGCTTGGTAATGTGTGGCTAAGCCTTCGCGTTCCGTAAATAGTGCGTGAGAATGGTGTTTTCCAGCGGGGTTTATACCTATGGAAGTAAATACTTCCATGTACAAGATTTGCAAGTGTGAGAAATGTGTCAAGCTTCCCGCGATTTCCACTAATGTAGGATTGTAGGAGCCTACTTTTGTATATATCGCTCGCCATTACAATTTTATGCTTAACAAAAAGATGTCTGGTGTGTTCAAGGTATGGTATGTTCTGTATTATCCGAATAGCTCTTTTCTGAACTAATTTCAGCGTATTGAAATTGGTTAATTAAGGTAGTGTTTCCCCACAATAAAGCAGAGTAGTTCAAGTGAGCATGGACTTAGAGCTTGATACTGGAAGCCCGCTTTCGGTTTCCGGAAAACGCTTCCGGCGTTTTGCGCCGCTTCCCGCGCTCTCGCCGCCTCGGGGTCCGCTTGCCGGCGTCGCCGTGCTGCTGCACTGGTCACAAGGCAGTCTTAACGAAGGGAAAACGAAGTCCGCACTTCAATACCATATACGACCAATAAAACAACATTCTATATACTGCACACATGTGTTGTCACTCATTTGCATGTTCGAGTGGGCGATGTACGGGGATTCACGGTTACCCGAATGATCCCCCGGTGCTTCGCCCACTCATCATCATTCACTTCGTGGATATGCGGTCTTTTTGTTTTTATCTTGACTGTTGGTTACTGATCATTCTAATATTGATCGTCACATTGAATACGGGCTCATATTTTTATTTACTATACATTTTAGTACATTTTTACTGAAATTCTACATAAGGGCACCTTACACATGTAGTGTTTTATAACACCATCTCGTAACTTCCAGAATATCGTTGTGGTGCTGTTTGTTTCTACTTGGCAAAGCCGCCATTAAAAATTGTGCATCAATGACACCTCTAATCGACTGTGAATTTGTCAGGTATATTGTCGCTTCTGGCCACTCATCAGGCCCATGCCCGTGTTCTGTCAAAGGACTGCGTTGTGGTATATCAGAGTAAGTTATTTTGATTTTATTTCTTAGAAAATATATAGGCGTTAAAAATCCGACAGCCAAACTGTTCCAACTGAAAAAATTTCTGTTCTCTTTCAAGCGCCGATTGTCTTTTTGGTAAATCTTTTTGAGGACCAATAGGTAACGTTTTTTTAATACATATGAGTGTGACTCTTGGCAGTTTTGCTACGGCGGACACTGCTCATGTCAATGACGCTTGGTGCTTAGACATCAATTGCTTTTATGCGTCGCTTCTTTACTTATCGTTGGTCTGGTAATTAGAATGGTGACGTTGGCAAGCCATCAACGGTATCCACAAGATATAAAAAAGGTCACCTGCTTTCACAAACAGTTAGTCAAATTCTTAGTCCGGTACACACGAATGATTTCTTTCTACTGTTGCGTAAATTTGTGCTTCTGGCTCATAGCTCTATACTATAAAGGTTACTATGTGGCATTGCATGGCGGCAGGTGATTACATTGTCATAGGATACGAGGGCAGTGTGCATGTTTTTCATCATTGTCAAACAAGGTTCACTTAGTCGCATACCTTTTTTTTTACGGCAAAGCTGTTAGCCACTGGTTGGGGATTTTTCGTGGCCCGTCCTCATGAAATAAAAAATCTACCTTCAGCGATTAAAAAAACAACCTTCAGCGAATGAAGCGAGACGTGCATATACGTTATTTGGTGTCACGCCAACAACATACAGCACGGCATTCGTTTTAATAAAGAACAAGTACTAAACAAGCATCCAAACCACATCACTGATGATAAGGCGCTCCTGATAACAATGCGAAGCACGTAGCACTCCCCGCATACGCTTCCCGGTAAATATTACTGTTGCGCAAGCAGCCGCGGCGACGGCAGCTTTCGACGTGGCGAATGACGTCAGTAGCCTGTCATATATAAAAGAACCAACCTATAGCAACTGATTTCATTGTTCTTGCAGCACGGATATGGGTAGGCAATGCATAGTTAGGACTCCTGAGAAGCAGCGCGAACATGAGGCGCGGCAAAGTGAAAAGAACGGCAATACCACCAGCGGCTGCCGAAATCACCACTACTCCCATTACTCTAAATTATCATTACTACCATTGCTGAAAAGCAATAAAGCATTGCATACTCCCCTCGGCAGTTGTACTGGTGGTTTCCAACAGCTTCTCTAGATATCCACTTTCTAAGAGCCGAGATGGCGACTCAGTTTATCACAGCGAAGCCGTCTATGGCTAAGGTTCTGGGCGTTTTTCGTGTCCGTCAACAGATCTGCGTGTGTAAAAACTCAGTTCTCGAATTTGATGGAAAATTTTAAACATCTCATCGCTTGGATATGCATTTTCAGTATATTAGTTAACAATAGGCACCATTTTCCAGATCAGTAGTCTCTCAGGTAGATAATAAGGGTTTCTCAAATATCTGCTGCTGTGCGACTCGCATCGGCCCTGTCTACGCTGGCACCGCCCTCTCTTTGTCGCCTCTCCAAGCGCTTGCATGCCTAGTTTCCTTCTGCGCTCCCGGTATGGCGGTCCCGTTGCGCGTGTCTAGTTCCTCCGACTCCCCGAGTTCGCTGTAGTGTTCCACGTGAATCTGTGCCGCAGATCAGGACCGCAGATCAAAATAAAAGTGTGTGTGTGTGCATGTGCCTTTCTTCAGGATGACCGCCGTCGCCACTCAAGAGATAAAATTTGCTCATATCTTTGATCGAAATCCTGTGTCACCTCTATGTCGTCTGCTTAACTGCTTCGCAGGTAATCCACCTTCACAGCAGTGCAATGGCGCTTCACTTTTCGTGTCAAACACATTACTTCAGCACACTCGGAGATTATATAAACGGGCTACAAAAGTATACAGCTAAGTATGGCGATGCAAATCCAATACGGAAGCCTATATACAGAGTGTCCCAACCACGAAGAGAGGTGCTCCGACGCCGAGCCCGTGCTGGGGCCAGAGAGCGGCCACTTTGTGTGACCGGAAGTGAGCGCCGCCGCTAGGGGCAGCACGTGTTCAGGGGGCCTTGCTCTCCGCCAATTCTTCTGGTGCTTCCATGGAACCGCGGCACAAGTGTGGATAACTTAAGACTTGCGGCAGCATTGGAAGACCCATACCTAAAGATATGCCCTTTTTCGTTATTTGGATGCCTAATTCTGAGCAGGTAGAAGGATTCATGCCGCTTACTGTCAAAATACCGTCATTTCCGACAAGAGAGAGACGCGCCGTCTGCTCGAGCAGACGGCGCTTGCCGCTGCTCGCCGCATCGGAGTCAATCGGTGCGCTTCTTGCGAATGATTGCTCCGTGTGGCCAGATAAAGAGCCGTTTCGTGGTCGCCGACGCTCCCTGATTGGTTGATCGGTAGCTTAGCTGCAGGGAGGTGTGCGGGACCGTCTCAATTATTCCCTTCCACTGCAGAGATGCGCTCTGATACATTTCCTGAATTTGTCTGAATCTTCTGCGTATGTGGGTACTGCAAGAAGTGCGTATGTGGGTGCTACAAGAAATGCGTAATTGTGCTTTAATATGGGCAAAAAGTGCTTCGTACCCTGCTGCAATAGCGGCTACGCGTCCTGCAAGGAGACGGTATAGCTCTTCAGTGCTCCCAAAAAAAAAAAAAAAAAAGAAACTCGCCTGGAAGCGTGGCGAAAAGCCATTCCCCGTAGCGACCATCTTCTCCGATCCACTGACCATATCTGCGAAAGACATTTCGACAGTCGTTACGTCAGCAAGATGTGGTGGTGTCGTGCTGGCCAGCACAACTCGTCGTGCGGTTCTTTCATCAGGTGCAGTCCCAACCATCTTTCCGAACTGCCCCAGCTACCTGTCATAGTCCGTGAAGAGGAGAAAAAGACCCGCGAGCAGGGAACCAAAGCATACCTTTGCGAAAAAGATGCTGTTGGTACCGTCGACACGGTAACGCGAAACCGAACATCTACGGAACAACCGACGGCAGGGCAGTGGATACGGCCCATGCTTGCAACGTGCCTGCAACAGTGCGCGTCTGCTGAAGGGAGCAAAGACATGCGGTGCTGCTTCTGCGTTGCTTCTAACTTTTCTGTTTGTAATTTTTTTTTTGTTTTAGCCATTAAAGTATATAATTACGTGTTTCCTTAAACGAGTTAAACGACCTGCTTATAATGCGGGGCATTAGTTCTCTCAGAATAAAAATAAGTAAAGCGAATTCAGTTTACTTTGGCTATTGCACTCCTAGCTAACACAATTCAGAAATCGATTATAGCACCCCTCAAATTGTGCCGTGACACTCTGCAGACTGAGCAACGCATGACTTCTACGTGTTCACAGCTGTGGAGGCTTATCTAATGCTCTAGCACTCCCCTGAGTGCATGTTACATGGTCCTCACTTTGGCAGTTTCAGGAAGTATGCAATTATATTGCCCGTGTTTTTCGTAAATATCAAAATTAGACTCTTATGCAGCCACACGCTGAGACAACAGCTGCTAGCGCCCTCTATTAATAAATCACTCATGCGGTCTCGAGTCTAATTATAGCTCGGAATGTCGGCAGAAATATAAGGGGACGTTCCCCCAACCAAATAGAGACTTTTTAAGCAGTCGAACAGCATGTATGCATCGAAATAAAGCACCTCTGCGAGCGCGCCCATAGAAGCGCCAGCGGCAAAGCGAGCGAAAAAGTTGCCCCCCAGAGCAGGTGCTGTACCTTGCGGCAGCAGCGCGCGTAAAGTAAATCACCTCTCTTCATACACCATGGTCCCAACTATCATGCACCAAGATTTGAAAAATATGCAAATGCCACGTAGCTGGACAGAACCAAGGGAATGTTGTTTGCCGTCGCTTGGAGATACTCAGATTATTTTTTTGCATTCCACCTACTTACATAATTAGTCTTAACTAATAATCAACTTCTCAAGTCTTATAATTAGATGAAACGTGTCAATGAGAAAATTGTAGAGCAACATTAAGAATTCCCGTTACAGCTTACTGGCGCTCAATACATGCTGCGTAAAAGTGTTTTTCCGAGCGTGAAAGAACCCCGCGAATACACGCAATATTGCCTCGCGACTGGCCGCTGGGGGCACTTCGGATTCGCACTAATTAATAAACAGGCATTTGCTATTAGTCTGCTCGAAAACATTAAGGCCTCTCCCATCGCCTAAAAAAAAAAAAGCTACAGTGAGGCATTATGACCACTCGGCAACCGCCTCTAAAGTGTTTTACGAATACTGAAGCACTTTCACCTTTAGACTTTCAGCACTTACTGGTTGGCAATATTTATTTGCCAACAAAACGCAATTTGCCTATGTGTTTTAGGTTCCCGTTGGGCTGCTCGGTCGTTGAACAGAGAGACACGCACTTATCTGAAATAGGCGCACACGTATAAAGCGTGCACATAAGGTAGCATATCTGTGGGCAATTATACGGGAAGCCAAGTATATAGAGGCTGTGTCGGTTTTATAGACGGATCATTAATTATGCCTATTCGCGTCGGAGAAGTCATCTATTATTGTCACTTCAACAAACTATGTGGATTTTTGAAGGAGACGATGCAAAATACGCGCTAACTTTTGGATAAAGTAGAGTTCAAGAAATTTACATTTAGGACGCCAAATTCCATTTATGTAACTTTATTAGTTTCCCTGATAATGCGGCCGAAATTAAGCAATATTTGGAATTCTGGTTTTATTTTTGCCCATTTTTGCGGGAAGGTACTAAAGCTACGAAGCTGCGGTTTCAAACTAAGAAAGGTACATGAATGAAATTTTTCGTCCTAAATGTAAATTCCTTGAACTCTACTTTATCCAAAATTTAGCTTCCTTGAGCATGTATACTTGCCGGGCTGTTTACAACAGAAGATTGCGATATTTGGCAATTTTCAAAACCAAATTACCCAAAAAGTAAAAATTCAATATTATTTTGCTACGTCTAGGAACTAGATAAATATGTCCTAAAGCTACAGAGCAAGCCGCAATGCAGTAAGTGCGGTAGTTTATTCTAAATATGGTCACAACTGAGACACAGTTCGCAAAAACCATGTATCTCATGCTTGTTCTTGAACATTTATTTCTAAATCACATTAATCAATTTCTTTATATTACATATAGATGGAATCTACAAGAATTAGGCTTTTTATGGTATATACCACAACTTTATATCCTAAGTAGAACAGCCGCCACCGCCTAGCTCGTGCCGCCGGAGTGGGACCACCACCTTCACTCGAATTTAAAAAAAAAATTCCTACATTTCTTTATAGATGGTTGTTCAGTTTGTCAATATGATTTTTGTAGAAAGAATTTGTGCACTATGCAAATTGGCTTAAAATTCTACAACCTAAATTGGATTCTAAGCCCGTCTCAAAATATATAAATAATTAAGTCACTGGGCTCAAGCTGAACTAGTGTCACTGTGCAAGCCATTGTGCTTAAAACTCGGCTTCCTACTTGAAGCCATATTCAGATAAGTACATGGCCAGCGCGCTTGTACATTGCTCTACATGAAAAAATAGGTTTCCACAACAAGCCGCCCAGATTGATAGGCAACATTATGACTGGTAAGGTAGACCCACCTTACACAATTTAGCAGCGTTAAAACGGTGTGCGAGTTTGGGACACCAATCTCAAAGCGGCCCAATCATTTTTTCATGCATTCCGTGCACTGACAGTGCACTACCACGCTTACGCGCTTACTCATCGCTTGCAACAAATGACATATTTTTGGGCTCATATTTTTACTTTCATCCCAAAGCTCACCCCGACACTCTACCGCCGGGTATTTACCCATGTGATTTTTTTTTCCAAAGTTGCTTTGCTTATGAGCTGTTGCGGGTAAATTTGCATGCATTCGCGGCTTTGTACAGCGGCCGAGATTTTCCTGCTGTGATGTTTGTTTATTGTCTCACGGTACGCTGGTTTCGCCAGATTCACATAAATATTTCATTCAAACGGCACATAAATCGGCACCGCAGCTTGAGGTACAAACGGCAATTGTGCAGTAGGTGGCACCGTTCAACAGCCGAGAACACCCACACCATGCCGTTTACTTGTCGAAATGGGTTGCCTCCGTGGCAATATAATCATAAGTCATATTAGGGTAGCCTAAAGCGAAAGTGGGTGGCGGTGACTGAAATCAAAACACGCCTACGTGTTGCAGTTCCCCTTATGAGTCATCGCGGCGTTACAGCAAGGGTTTCGACGTCTCTGAACTTTTCTTTTCTGCACATCTTGGATGAAACTTTCTGCAGATTTGGACATATATTTCTTTTTTCTAAACGGGGCCTGTAATCCCGAAATGTATGAAAATTTAACTGAGCTTTGTGGCACTGTACCATCAGCTGCCCTTTTCGTTGAAGAAGTTATACACTGTGTTTATCCTTACTGTGCAATACACACAAGTTTCCAATAGTGCATATCGCACGCACGGAGGTATCCACCACTAAGGACTTTATATGTTTCAGGTATGCTTAACGACCCAATAGTGGACGACCGAGGTGAGTCTAATATGTAGAGTAGCAAACTTGACTATTTGCCTTAACGTAATGCTTAAGGGCATCATCATGGCGTACAGGAGAACAATCATCTACTTTGCTACTTACTACAAATGCTTGATCACAAGAGGCAACCGTTTATGCCGATATGTTACCTTTATGTGTTCAATCGTCTGTACCGAAAATGGCCGAACATAAGTGAAAAAAAAATCAGACCTTCCCAAATGTATATGAGCGCCATTTTTATGCATGGGATAACCGCAATGTTCAACTCTCAAAACGGTAATGAGATGACCAAACATGTAACCTATGATTCAGACCAACTCGTGTGATACCGCTTATTCGCATTTAAAACACGCGATTCGTCAAAGTAGTCAACGAGGATTAATTAGAGGACACGCTATAATATTGTATTAACACGTCGGCGCTGCAACCACCCCTTGACAGCCTACAAAAAGCTTAAACGTGCCATGAGTTGCAGTTTTTTCATTCATTCATTCATTCATTCATTCATTCATTCATTCATTCATTCATTCATTCATTCATTCAAATAACTTTATTGAGTGCCCTGCGATTTGGTAGGGTGGGCCTGGACCCCGCCTAGACTTCGGCCAAGGCTTGTTGGCCTTTGGCGGCTTCCTCGGTTCGCTGGACGGCCCATAGTTGGTGCTGCAGGTCCGAGCTGAGCAACGCATATTCCAAGCGCGCGCGGGGGCTGTCGCTGTTTGAGGCTGCACCATTGTTATTGTGTATTATACCTGTACATTCCCAAAGGATATTCTCTAGGGTGTCTCTAGAGTCGCAATGTATGCACTTGTCAGCAGGGTGTCGGAACGAAATGTTTTTCGTTCCGGTTTTCGTTTCGCTCCACAGAAAAAAGTTCCGTTCCGTTTTCGTTCCGGAACAAAAGAAAAAACGTTCCGTAACGGTTCATAACGTTTTTTTTTTTTCAATAAGAAAAACGAACAAAATACTTAATATAAAAAGTATCTTTTAAAAACAGCAAAAAATACTGAACTAATACATAAAAATGCAATAATAATTGTTGGGGTTTTACGTCCCAAAGCCACGATGTGACTATGAGGGAAGTCGCTAGAAGTTTCGAAGCAAGGACACAACAAAAACTCGGTATTTATTTTTCCTCAAGTTTGAATCCCGAATTTTCGTCAAGGAGGGGCACACGATTTCAGAAGCAGCAGGTCACCAAGTGTACTCGTCGATAAGCGAGACCGCTGCTCTGACAAAACGAACTTGAGTGCCGAAAATGCCCTCTCAACGCTGACTTGTGTGGCTGGCACACCAAGGGCCACTTTTGCTAACATGTACAGCTCCGTACAAACTCAAGCGACGACAAAGCCCTCTCCACGACGGCCTGTGTGAGAGGCATGCGAAAGTCCGCTTGAATTTAATACAAACAGCTATAGTTGCCACTTTTTTCGTTTCCTGCATTATTTCAATGCATCTTTCCTTTGAAATACCTCCCCGAGATGCGAGCTGACGTTGAACCCCGAGTTATGCATTATTGCTCACGTTGCATGACCTAGGTTGTTCCGGATCGCAAAGTTTTCCTGTGAACCGAAAAACGATAAAAAATATTTCGTTTTTGGTCCGGAACGAAATAATAAATAACGTTCCGGTTACGTTTTCGTTCCGGTCAAAAATATCGTTTTTTTTTTTCGTTTTTCGTTTTCGTTTTTCGTTCCGTTCCGACACTCTGCTTGTCAGTCGTAAGCTGGGTGTATTATGTGCATGATAGCTGGACTCTGATAGGATCTGGTTTGTAACGGCTGCCATTGGACAGACTGATTTTTTGCTCAATTTTGAGTGAGGCGGTGGGAATGTGCGCCTCTGCAATCTATGGTGTTGTGTAATTTCGTGAAATCTGGTCATTGGTTCTTAATTCCCACTCCCACTCGGTGGTAGTCGGTGAGGTGGTGCTAACCGAGGCTCGGTTCGTAAGGTGCGCTGCCTCATTGACACCGTCTGGTAATGTGAGAGCGGGTGTCCAGATGGGATGGACACTTTTGTCGAGCCTATTACCTGAATTTAGGAGTCGTAGTGCCTCTGGGGAGATTCGACCGTTGGCGAAGTTGCGTATGGCCGTCTGGAAATCATTGATGATTATGTCTGCTTGCGTTTGTGCTATGGCTGACGCGATAGCTATATTTCCTCTGCGGTTTCTACGTGCGCCGTGCTGACTGTAGCGCTCGTCATGCATTTTCCTTCTTAAGGTATCACCACTGCTGTGTAAGTGCGCTTGTGTCTGTGTCTAGCTGCGTTTACAAATGTGGTGTCCTTGCTGTAACCGAATTTCTTCTGCATATCGTGTGCTCTGCTTTCCTGTCTATATAGCCTGATGGCGGGTGGGTATTGAAGGGACGGTTATCAGGCCTCTGATGTGTCTGGGTGTATCTACTTTGACGCCATGTTGGGTATGATACCCAATACCAAGGCAATCTAACCTTTGCCTAGATGTTTTAGTTTTGTACAGGCGTTCATACTGTGCTATGCGTTGTGTCTCGATTAGCTCATCCAGTCTATTGTGTAGACCTAGCTGCAGTAGCCTATCGTTGCTGGTGATGATGGAGAGTCCGATTGCTTGCTAGTAGATTTTTCGGATTAAGCAGTCTAATATGCATCTTTCTGACGAGTATCATCGTAGGTACGATGTCACGTATATACTATTCTCCTTATTACGAACGCTTGGATTAGTATAAGCAGATTGCCTTATTTCATTCCACTATGTTTGTTGGCTGTTCGTTTGAATAGCCAAATGATTTGAGATGTTATATTGTCTAATTTACGTATGATCTCTCCATTGTGGCTGTTACTTTCTATTGATATGGGCCTACCATTCGCCATAGTTAGGTGAATTTCCGGATTGTTTCGGTCCTAGTAGTTGCGTGGTTTTCGGCCACGCCGCGATGGTATATAAAGGAGGAGCTCAGATTTCTCTGCCGAACACGCCAGTCCGATTCCTGCTAGGTATTGTTCAACTGCTTCTATTGCACGTTCTAATGTGTTTTCAACCTATCCATCATTGCCATCACTCACCCATATTGTGATATCGTCAGCGTAGATGGTATGATTGAGGCCATCGATTTCCTGTAGCTTTGTGGGTAATCCGATCAGAGCCAGATTAAACAGCATCGGTGATATTACTGAACCTTCGGGCATACCTGCGCTTCCGATGTGTGGTTCTTCGGAGTTAAGGTCCCCAATACTAATGTGTGCTTTTCTGTTAGTAAGGAAGTCTCGTATATATTTGTATACTCGCTTGCCTAGGCCTAGCTCATTTATTCTGTTTAATATTGTTTCGTGGGCAACACTGTCAAAAGCTTTCTTTAGGTTAAATCCTAGGATAGCTTTGCTTTTCCGACTTGTGTTATCTATAATTTGATGCTTAAGTTGGAGCATTGCATTCTGTGTAGACACGTTTCTCCGGAAGGCCAACATTGTAGTCGGGAGAACGTCGTTGTCCTCGAGATAGTTCGTCAGTCTCGTTAGGAAAACGTGCTCCATGAGCTTGCCCACACAGGACGTGAGTGAAATGGGTCTCAAGTTCTCCAACTGTAACCGCTTGCCTGGTTTAGGTGTTAGAATAATCTGCGCCGTTTTCCATTGTTCTGGTATTGTACCGAATTGCCAGCATTTGTTTTTGCTGAAATTTATTTTACTCCACGCACTGTCCAACACATATGGTCGAATCACTTACCTTCTTTTCGTTTCTTTCCTTTGGAAAGTGACTACCTTCACCACCACATTCCTAGAATAGCGATCCTTACTACAAGCGAACGAAAAATGCGCCAAGAATTGTACTTATAACTCTGTACAAGCAAGCATTGTTTTCTGATGGCAAAAGAATGCGGTAAATCTGTGAAGGCACGAACACAGCAGCTGCAGAAAAAAACTTGTCTTCCGAATAGTTCTGCGTTTCTTAAAAGTTAAAGTCGGACAATGGTATTTAAGCATCGGCTATAAAAGACAAGCATACGCTGCACACCCGGACAGCGTCAGGGAAAAGAACGTGTAAATAGGAACATGGCGAAAGCGGCCACTCAGACCAACCTATCTTTGTTTCGATCTGAAAAAAAAAAAGAAACATCTAGTATTCAGATAAATAGATCCACAGCAACAGCAGTGCACGCAACAGCACTAGTTGCAAGGTCCAACAAAAGACCGTCGCTTTACATCTTTAAGGACTGGTTCTGTGGCAAATATACCTTAAGAATGAGGCAATTCACTTCATTTTCGAAAAACCTACTGCTAAACATCAAACGAAAAAATTAGTGTTTTTTTTTTTCATTCCTGGAGTTTATTGAGTGTTGCAGCACTTCTTTTTAAACGTGACAGAAATAATTCGCGATGTGTAGACGACACTGCCATGAGCATGCAAGCCATACATGATGATCCAGAAAATAAATTCAAACTTTCATGAACATACACACGATGCGCTAAACATAACCTTCGAGATTCGATACTACGACCAAGAGAGAGCTGTCACTGGGGCATGGATCGAAACACGCGAAGGCTTCCCAAATTCACTTCGTAACGACGCGGCTATTAATACTATATAATGTAACGTAATGTTACAATACAAAAATTGTCTTTTCAATATTTACAATATGTTTCTGGTTTTTTAAGTGTATTACTTTTGTTTTTCAGTTGAATCCGCTAAATGCAAGCCGTATGAATCATACGGCTGTGTCGGTGACGGTCCGCATTGCGGAGAAAACAAATGCGGGGAGGGTCCAGATCCGGCAGGTTTGGTGTGCAATTTCACCTGCGTAAAAGGGTGCTGGTGTCATGGAAACTTGTACCGCCGCGCAGGAGATGGCTTATGTGTCACCATCAGCGAATGTTGAATGCTAGCCTAAGATGAGACAGATATTTTATTCCGTGTAATAGGCAATACTGATGAATTGCGGGCTTCACCAAACACTGTATGAACGTGCTAACACTAGGCAGACCTGAAGCATTGCAGCAATAAAGACGTTTCGCAAGCATGAGCGGTCGTTCTGTTCAATGTAGAAAAACAATGCAACATCGCAATACGGCGACTGTGCTTTTTGGAATATATGGAAGCGGAATCCTAGTCTGCATTGTGAATAATTAGCAATTCTACGGCTTCACGTGCAAATTTGTCCGCTAAAGAGAGAGAGAGAGAGAGTTTAGCAGAACTGAGATGACCGCAGCCACAAATTTTAACTGTGCGACGCTGTTTTTCATGAAAGCGCAAATGGCAAATGTCGGAGGTTTCCCATTATGCACCATGGGGGAGGCTGATAGCACTTCCCAATGTTCATTAAAATTCCGTTGCTGCCTTCAAGTACCCGTAGGCTGCGCGCGGCTATGCAAGTGAGCTTTCTAAATGTTAACATATTTAGTTGCCCCTGCTCATCCCCACCCGCCTTCTCTACGCCAAGATTTCAAAGCGTAATTTCTCCGACATAGCCGCTGCCGGCGTCGCCGTTATGTTATGAATCGCAGCGCCAAGCAACAAAGTGTTTCCGCTGTGGTCACCAGTCATATTGCTAAACTTTTTTTCGGGACGGTTGTGCCTTACCTGCAAACTGGTGTTTTCTTTGCCATGTTTGATCCCTCCTCTTGAAATTTTCATCACACTTCGCAAGCGCCTGAACAAGAAATTTTTCTTCAAGGGCCATAACAATGCATGGGGTATGTATCGCGTCCACGTACAGAATCTATAATCTGACCCACTGGTAAAGTTCATTTCCCAAGTGTTCAGACTAATTAAAGACTATTTATTTATTTATTTTACCTCAATGGCATCGAAGTGAGCAATTACTTGAAGCGTGTGCACGCTTACAGATGGGAGTTTGAAAGCGCCTTTGTCCAAGAGCAGCCACTTAGAAATTAAGAACTCGTGCTTCTAATGAAGAAAGAAAGCGTTGTCGAATCAATCTTTTCAGTCGGGTGAACTCTTCAAGGGCGCAGCAGGAGTGCTGTCCCAAATTACCATATTCGAAGGCGGCACTGCTCCTTTCGAACGTTTAGTCACCCTGAGGAGTTTTTTTACCCTATGTCTATTACATCATTTGAGGAATAAATTCAAATCAAACCACTTTTCCTGTCAAGAACAATGAGGGCGTGATTATGCAGGCTACAAGAGTAAGTCGTTATAAGCGTCGTCCAACACGTGCTTACAAATGCCAGTGAATGGGCTTCACAAGTACAGTGGTGCCTTTCAGTTCCGGCTGCAATGCTTTGCATCCGCGTATGGTGGACGTGTGATCCGATTTAGAGCAAAACTTAACGCGCTCAGGTTTTCTCGTTATAATGTTTTGCCCCTCTTGTGTTTACCCGAGTATTCTTATCTAGCTAAAAGTCCAAAGATAATATCAATGAACAGAAAGAGCAGGGGCAAACGAGGGGCTAAACTTTCGTTTGTCACAATCGTGCAGAGTGACAGACTATGAAGACAGAAAAAACGCAGGTTATGCTGTTTGTTTACTTCAAACGTAGAAGAAATACGGGAAAGGAAAAGCAAAATGGACGAGATGATCACTCAATATATATGGATAACTCATTATTCCTAATAATTTATATTTAGAGCTCCTCTGCCAGAGCATCTTCGCAAAAGTACAAGTGGGTTTGCGCAGACAATCTAATTTCATATATGAATAAACCCAAACAAGTCCTCGAACTTGCAAGGTCTTCCAGCATTTATCCAGACTGCAATTTATTCGTTCAGGCTCGGTTACCACTCATATCACGGAATCCCTAACTGGCAGTCTCTGCGGTGAACGAATCTGCCGTCACTCTTCGGAAGGGACGTCTTCGACACCAGCAGCGCATCAAGCAGACCGCACTGCAATGGTGGAAAGGTGACCACGGTGGCTGACGACAACGCCTCTCACTGCACGCCCGTGTGGGACTCCAGCTGTCGCATATCTCACCACGCTGGCATTGCCTCAATAAATCCATGACATTTGTTGCCACTGAACGTAAAGAACCAGTTTCGTCATCATTATCATCGTGGTAAAACGATGAAGTCAACGCGAAAGACCTGGATGTTTTCCAACGATCCCCTATTAAACCTATCTCTAATCAGCCTAAGCCATTCAACAACGGTAAAAATACTAATGATATTGCTACACTGCAATGATATTGCTACATTGCATCAAATACCACACGCCTGTGGTATTTGATTGTTTGAACGAGGCGTGCGGTTGCCATCACTCGAGAAAAGAGGAGGAAGAACGAACTGGGCTCGCGCTGTGAATCTAACCGGTCAGCGCTGCAACCGCTGTTGTAAACATAGCCTGTAAATAATTGCTCGTCTAACTGACTCGTCCTTCGCGTAACATTGTGGTGGAGGTACAACGTTCCCCGTCCTCGCCACGGAGCTCCAAAGCGGCCTAACCATCGTCTTCTCAGCCATGGCTTCCGATGGAACCACCCCATCACCACCGGCGTCACCTCCGGCGTCAACCACAACGTACGTTACGGTTCCTAGTCTCCGTGGTCCTGGGCATGCAGCAGCACGACATGCAGCAGCACCAGCAACGTGCAGAACTGCTGTCAACACCGTCGGCATTTTGCCCGCGTTTGTACGGAACGCGCGCGGCATTGGTGGCACTGTTGCCGGTGCCTCTGGGGGCGGCTCGGAGGTTTTCGACGAGATCAGAACGGGACACTCGTCGAGCAGCGTCGTAAGTCTTTACCACCTTCTCGCTTCACAACGTTTTTATATAAATACGCATTTGGGGCTGCAGCTAAACGTCGCCTCCTCTCCCTCCGTCCCTCCCGTCCCCCCCCCCCCCCGGCCTTTCGCGCGATGGAAGAAGTCGCGTTTGCTCTCCGCCGTGCATTCGCTCACCATGAAAGCGCGCGTCCCTCGCGCACATACAGCATACGGCTCGCGGCGACAATTTCATCACCATTGGACTCTATACGGAACCTCACGACGACGGTTATGGCGACGACGACGCCGACGGCAGAAATCTGCTTGGAGTGTCCATATAATTGCTATCGCAATAATAAGCACATAGCACGACCTTGCGGAGCGATTTGGTGGAGTCTTCTTCTTCTTCCTGGGGTTTTACGGGCCAAAACCAGTTGTGATTATGAGGCACGCCGTAGTCGAGGACTCCGGGTTAATTTTTACCACCTGGGGTTCTTTAACGTGCACTACAATGCAAGCACACGGGCGTTTTTGCCTTTCGCCTCCATCGAAATGTGGAGTCACGGGGGTAGGAGTGTTTGACGCCATTTTAAGTCTCTTCCGTTGCGCATCTGAGGGTGCCACTTGATGAAAGATTTGCCAAGAATGTTGGCAAATGTTGGCAATTCCCCTTAAATCTGAGAACCAGCCAAGCCAAACCAAGTTAAGCAACGCAAAGCAATGTTAAAGCAAGGGAAGGGCCACCATGCAGCTTCGCTGTTTGCCCAGTCTTAGCACCACTTAGTGTGAAGCTGCCCCTAATTTTTTCTTCTTCCTTAATCTCATCGTCCTGACAAAGTTCTTCAGCTGGCGGCGGTCTCTCTTCATCACTTTACGAGTCTGCAGCACTGCTGACGCAGCAAGCGCTTGTGACAACGGTGGTTGCTTCTGGCCCAGGAATTCACCCGATGGTGCGAAAGTGATTGCAGGAGCCTCCCGATGAGTTTCTTTCCTTTTATTTTTATTGTGATAGAAATTATATGGACACTCCAAGCGGATTTCTGCCGTCGATGTCATCATCGTTGCCGTGAGGTTCCGTATAAAGTCTGAGGGCGATAAGATTGTTGCCGCGCGCAGTATGCTGTATGCTGTGAAAGCGCACGAGAGACGTTCGCTTTCCGTGAAAGCGAACGTCTCCGCACGGCGGAGAGGAAACTCGACTTCTTCCGTCGCGCGAAAGGCCGTGTGGGGAATGGGAGGGATATGGGAGGGAGGAAACATAGGGAGGGGCGACGCTGTGCTGCGGCACCAATATGCTTATCTTGCGAGCGCACGGTCGCAGTGGGAAACTGACGACTCAATTTCCCACTCGAAAGGAAGAAAGCGGGAAGGCAGCGCGGGATAGAAGGGGTGCGGCTTTTGCTCTGCCAGCAACTGCGTACTTGTACTTTGCGCCGCTGCGGGCTGTCGCGCGCACCGTATCTTGAAAGCGATCTCCACAAGGATCTAACCTTTGTATGCGCTGTGCTTTCGCCGCTCACTTTTCTTTGAAGCGATAGACCGCACGAACCTTCGCTCGCTGCTGCGGCCACGCTTGCTCACGTCAGCGTTTTGACAGTGGTTGTCTGCAGTCATCGAGTGTAATCTATTCATGTTTGCGTGTGTGTGCACGCTGACACCAGGCTTGTTAATTCAATTAGTGAGCGAGTGTGTCCAAGTTTATGCAGCCGATAAAACTACGCGCAGCAGCTCTGCGCGTGGCCTCTTTGGTGCGGCTGAAATTTCTTTCTCTCTCTCATTTTCTCTTTCCCTCTCCCGAGCCTAGCGCGCGCCGCGCGCAAGCTCTCCTTCCCTTTCTGAACGTCCCATGTCAAGGCAACATGTGCACGGCACCGAGAGGAGGCGAAGCACACGCCGCGGTGACGCCATCGCCAGGCGCAGTTTTTTTGTTCGCACTACGCGGGCTAGTCAAGAGCTCAAACAGCTTCACTGTTAAAATAGGTGCTTACCTCAAATACCCAGGCCTTCAGCGAGTGCCCCCCCCCCCCCCCCTAGAAAAAAATTCCTAGCTACGCGCGTTTATAAACGTATACAAATATTCGAAATTCTGAATAGAAATTGATTAGAATTTGCTTTTCGATTAAAAATATCGTAATTTGAAATTGTAGAATATTAGCTTTTCAAATATGCAAGGGATATAACAACATTTATTAGCGGATGAAAGGAGAGAGAACGATGGTAGTGAGCATTATTCTGAATGTATCTGCTACAGGGCAGCTGCGGTTCCTGTGCAGGGGCCCAAGTTCCCGAGCGAACTTGGGCCCGCCGGCTTTTCGCCGAAATTCCATCTCTCTCTGAGCATCGTGTGTTGGCTATGTTTTGCCGTCACTGACTCCTCGGTTCTGACGCCGCCTTTGCCTGGAATGGGCTTAGGCTTCTACGTACCAGGTGCACAAGAGTAATGGGCTTCGACCATTTTTCCGCAAGGCGCAACGTTCTACGCGTGTTTCCTTGCGTGCGCGAACGCTTCCCGATTACTGTACTGAAACTTTCTTATTATCAAAAATGGCTGTTAGGCATGTCAACAAAAGTCAGATTCGTGCTCGCAAAGAGAACAAAATTTTATTGAGGCTAGAGTACAACACAACACTCGATTTAGACGTGTACAACCAAAGCAGCATTTCTTTATGATCTAAAAAGAATATATCTAACCCCCTATCCTCCCACAACGAATCTGCTTTAATACAACAATCACTATATTGTCTCCAGTATAGACACGAGCGGATATATTCCACCTCCAAATGCTGGTTTGTTCTCCACTGCGGAAACACATGGATTGTTGATCCGCTTCGCCAGGCATGACAATTACAAGTGACAGCACACCCCTGAATGCTGACATTGGGCAGCTACGACAAGATAATGCAAAAGTAAGTGTATTCTCACAACTCAAGCGCAAGGTGGTAAACATTTTGACAGGCGCACTGTTCTTTTAGGCCATCTCACGCGTTACCACAACACATCCACAACACGAACATTAGCTTGCAGAACACTCACGTTTTAAGTCACTTGTATCTAAGCATACGATGTAAATTGCAATGAAAACAATACATAGTAAACGGACAATACAAGAGGACAAGCACAGCGCCGTTGGCGTTATAGATTGCTACGTGCCAACTGAGCAACAGTAGCCCTTCATGCCCCCGTGAGTAACACAAGAAATGCAATCAAATGTCGCCTTTGTCACTGCAGAAACACCACCCACTTGAAACAGTAGAGAAGACAGAACAATTACACATCGGCATATGCAAACGGAGACCGGCTGCGTCGTAAAAGAGGACAGCTTCGGCGATGGTACCATTGTGGAGAGTTCAAGTAGTGCACAAACGAGTCTGAGTACTTGAAACCTAGTTGGCTAAGGTTGCAGCTGCATGCTGACGCCAGAAGGATCTGTCTTGCCGACCTCTCTGCTTAGCCTCTGGAAGCTCTGCCGCCGGTTACTGCAGGTGTAAGCAAATATAACCAACGTACTCCATTGAGGCATCGTCGTAAATACAATTCGGTGATTGATACTTGTATAACTCGTAATTGGGGCTGTAACATACAAACTGGGACGGTCGGTTATACTGCAACCATAAAGTTTACGTCTATGATTTAAATTAACTCTTTACTCAGCAAATTGCAACTTGGATACGTATTATTTATTTTATATTTATATAATTATTTATTTATTTTGGCGCGCAAGACAGGATAAGAGCATGAGGTAAATTAAATATGTAGTGCCGAACGATATATGTCTCAGGGACCTTCCCGGGGTAGGTGGCGGGGGATATGCTGCGCCTGTTGACCTACGATCTCTATGAATGTATAGGACCCGGCAATTCGAATGGCTGATTTGGTCAGTCTAGGATTCCTCTCCTGTTCAAGAATCTCAGATGTTCCTTTATCATGTGAGGCAATATTAAAGATAAATCTGAAGGATAATCTATTCCGACATGTAGTGCGCTCTGAGAATCATGGAGTCCTTCTTGTAAACCTCAAAGTGCATATTTGTACATAAAACTTGATTTTCACATGTACAAGCTAGTACCTATATGTACCCTCACAGATTGCTTAGGTACAAAATAATCGAATCCCAGAGAACCCGTGGTATACATATTTAATCTCAGGTAGAGCGCCCGCCTCGGCTACGGGAAGCTATGGGTTCGATACCCACCGCCGCCGGGCACCCACTGGTTCAAATGGGTACAAGCGTGCCCCAGCCTGGCGTTCGGCTTTCTTCTGGGGTTTTGCGCTTGGGAAAGGAGCCTGCGCCCTGAATTCCCGTCGAAACCAATGTGAGCACGGAAAAAAAGTGATGTCTGGGCCGCTCCCATGGCGGTCATTTCCAATGTGGTGCCCCGAGCACCTATTGAGGAGGGGGCGCCTTCGGGTTGAGGTCAAACACCCCTTTCCAAGCGTTGAGATCCCATAATGGCCGAGCACCAGGCCGGGAGCGCGCTTGTACCTATTTTACCGGTAGGTACCCGGCGGCAGCACTTGCCTCCCACAGCCGCGGCGGATGCTCGTCCACAAGGCCGTCTGTGGTTAGACAAGAGGCGCCCAGAGACAAGTCCTGAAATCTCTATTGGGCCCTCTTTCGAGATGTGAGCCCCCACGACAGCCGAGCACCAGGCCAGTGCACATCTCTACCCATTAGAAAAACCAGTGGGTTCCCAGCGGCACCGGGATTTGAGCTCGGTACCTCCCGCATACGAGGCGGATGCTCTACCGCTAGGCCATCGCTGCGGCAGATGAGTGGCAGCAATATCCACCAGAACTTACACTACTTTTTCTTGCTTTCTAAGCTGGTGAGGAATGTTCTTTTCGGAATTCATTGTAAAGCACTGATATTTCAATTTTTGTTTCCAAGTGTCCAAGTCTATTTCCTCGTAATACATCAAGAGGATTCTTTAACCTCCGCACCACGCTAGAAATAAAAGAAAAACCTATTAGGACTGCTTTTACTTACCTCGACTGCCTCAATTTAGCAGAACATCCCCTATCTTCAGGAAACTGAGGATATGCAGCCAGCAGTCGTTATTATTGTCCGCGAGCCTGGTACCCGGATGACCGATGCACTCCACTCTCTCCTTAACCACACCAGCCATTCTCATAAACTCTTCAAGACTACAGCGGTGGACACGACGCAGGGCGCAGCTGATCATGTTCGTGGCTTCGGCCTTAGTGACGTCAGCCGCTTCCATCACCATTTCGAGGAGATGTGGATGGTCGTGCATCAGTTCAATGCCACGTGCTCCTTCGACGCCATCTTGCTCGCCTAACACAAACTGTGCAGCGGCCGAGACGGCGGAGGCATTCCTTCGGGTCGATTCCTGCATGTAAAAAGATAAGACATTGTGGTTAAATATGAAAAACTGGTGATAACCCTGCAAAGGTTGAACGTTCGACCCGTTTTGTAGGTCGCCCACAAATTGAAGTTGACAACGCTCATGAATAGATAAGAAAATGTAAAACAGCTTGGCTCGAAGTACGTAACATACCTTTTTGGATTATAGCATTGCTTGTTTGTCGAAGAGGTAATCTCGGTGATTGCCAAAGTGATGTCTTGGCAACCTGGTATAGGCATTCTTATGTTAAGCGCAATTGAGTGGAATCTTAGGATATCGAATAAAGCAACCCACAGAGCCAGCATCGCAAGCGGCCGCTAGTGTGGATCCACAATTTTTCTTTTAAATATTGCAACGAGTGAGCGCAATAAATGAATATGTTGGATTGTTCATTGCCTTTTTTCTTTTTGGTACGTGTGCGGATGGCGTGCGCATCCGATATATCCACGTGGGCGTTGCCAGATGTCGCATGTCATAGTGTGTGGAATGGGCAACAATAGTCAGCATCTACCGACGCGGGCATGCCTTGGTAATGTGATACGACATAGAACTGGGTGCATCACATCGCGCAGTCGCTCCTTCAGTCAAAGAAAGTTGGTCTTTTCTTTCTTTCTGAGGTTTTACGTGCCAAAACCAGTTTTGATTATGAGGCACGCCGTAGTGGAGGGCTCCGGATTAATTTTGACCACCTGGGGTTCTTTAACGTGCACTACAACGCAAGCACACGGGCGTTTTGGCATTTCGCCTCCATCGAAATGCGGCCGCCGCGGCCGGAAAAGAAAGTTGGTATACCTCAATTGCTTTGAACAAATCGCATACTCGTTCCAAACACCGCAAAATAAGCTTTAAATACCGTAAAATGTGTATGTAGACCTGAGTACGACATAAAACGGCAATTTGTGCACAGCTTAAAGAAAAAGCGAGCAGAATTATCTGTATATCGTTGAGCTAAAATTTTTCGAGGTACGATCGCACGTCATTCAAGCACTCAAAAGGCATCTTTGCCCAAATGTAATGGCAAAAGCTTATTAAACCGGAGAAATTCCGAACCAGAGATCGTGTAATATGAGGAACTTAACGGCAAATTTTACTTAATTTGCAGGTAGGCACTAAACAATAAAATGAACAGGTGTAGCAAGTTATACTTGCCAAGTACCAAGTGAATTTTATTCCAGATTACTCTCCGTTATAAGCTAAACTCGGTAAGTCCCACAGAGCATTGCAATAAAAATCACTACAGGGAGCACTGACGCTGCGATTGTTCAGCTATGATGCGAATGATGGTTTAATACATGTAGTTGTCTACACGTGCTTGTGGCCTGAACAGTTCTTGTGAGGCCTTTTATGGCGTTATTTACTTTCAAATTTACTAATGACTCAAATCTTTCTAAATGCAGCAAAGGCAATTGGTCTCTACATATATGCGTAATTGCGAATCGTGACACTTGTGACCCAATAAGTTGTCGAAAATCATCAATTTGCGATCTCACAAAGCTCTAAAGGCAAATATGGGCGAAGTTTGGGCAAATCTGTGTACTGCCTTTCATTCCAGTCGTCGTGAAACAGGCGCACTCGCAGTTCCTTTATACACTCGCATCAGAGTACAGGGTACTCGCTCAGCATTTCAGAAGAAAACTATTTGGTAAGCAAGTTCTACGCATGCGCTGTCTTCTGCAGCTTAACACTTTCCTTGTGATCAGGAACAAATAAACAAGCACTAAACCATGAGTCATACCATGATGTCCGCCAGCGCCATGTTCTTGAAGTCAGATGTTCCCGTGAATGCCTCGACATTGTGAATTAGACAGTAGCCTGCTTCCCCAGACTTTGCTTCATGGATGGCAGAGGAAACACAGCCCGGAGTCGTGGTAAATTCGATGAGCCTGCGACTTCTGGTTGCGCCATCCGCGAGCACGTTCAAGTCATCGTCTGACAGCAGCACTCCCTTGACGCTGACTCTGACAAGTTTTAGGTTGGATGCCAGCGCTGACACCAGTTCTGCATGCACATCCCGACGCTCCTGTTTTGTCCGAAAGGCCCAAACGTGATTCTGGGTTAAGTAGACATCAGTGAGCGCCGACGGGCCCCTCAGACATGCCGTCAAGGCCGAGTACGCCTTGCGATCGAAGAGGTCACAGTTAACCCAGAGTGTCGTTATGTGAGCGTGGTCACCGACAAATTTCAATGCTGAGATAACTGTACGCAAGGCGCCTCTTATGTTGGGCATTAAGGTAATGCTCGCTCCGATGCTTGTGCTGCTTATTTGGGGGCATTTCTGCAGCTGCTTTGTGCTGTTGTCCATGTAATGCCCCTTGATGATCACTTTATCTTTCAGCCGTTGCTCCCGGATCTTTGTGGATACCCTGTCGAGTCTGTCAATGCAGGGCAAAGAGTTGACGACCACCGACCTCAGAGCGTTATTGTCCGCGACCGCATCGAAGAAAGCGTGGCACTCAGGTTCTCCGAAGGCCCGCAAGTCGATGCAGAGCTGCTTGAGCGCCGAGTTCGGTTTCCGCAGTGCTGTGATCCAGGGATCCATGCATTGAGCGGCTTTGGGATCTGGACGCTGGGCACTGGTATCCCAGAATGGCGCCTGGCATCCGCAGGACGTGGAAGGAAGCTTCAGCGTGTGTAGTGTGGCGCACTGATTGACCAGTTCGGCGAAGAGGGCCACTGTACCTACGCTGGAAACACGTTTAAAAAATAGGTATCAGATGAAAACTAATTTACCTCAAGGGAAACACAACGAGAAAAGCAATAAAGCTAAACGAAACTCAAGTCTAAAGTTAACGGCCTTGTGTGGTTAACATAAATTTCACGGCAACTAGGCGCCGGTCCCGGCCGGCCACTCGGAACTGTATTCGGCGTTGCCGTTGTAGAACTTACTTCGTTCGTTAAAATTGGTAAACGCCATGTATCCCACTCGTTATAGGGCCAACTGTCCTTGGTGCGGTGGCATACCTACCTTAATACATCTAACCTGGGAGTGCGCTAAGCACCCTCATATACCAAATACCAGTAACACAATGGAGCAGTGGGAGGCACAGCTCGCCCGCTCCGACCTGGCAAGACAAAAGTCTTTAATTAGCCAGGTCAGGCAGGCGGCAGAGGCCAGTGGGGCCCTGGACTGAGAGGCTCCGGACCACCCATCATTAATATCTTTTCCATTCCAATAAAGTTTCTACTTCTACTTCGTTCGTACAACGTGAGTGTGTATAACGACTTCCCCTTAGTCTCAGGCCGCTTCGACCATACAGTATATCGTATAACTTCTCGTAGTTTTACCGCGAAGCTGTATATGGTTAGGGAAAATCTATCATCCGCGAGCACAAAACACCCTCCTCCACAAGAGAGAGCGTTTCCCTCCCGTCAAAGCGCGCTTTATGTGCCACCTGTGTCCTTCAAACGACATCTGCCTTAACGTACGAGGTGGCGCGCGCTTGCGCGCGTGTGCTTAGGGGGAGAGAGAGGTGAAATTGCGGTCTCATTTCAGCTTCGCCGTCGCCATGGGACGGCCGCGAGTGTTTCGTACGCCCGAACAGCGAATTTAAGAGGAACGACGCAGAGAGCAGCGGCGGGAATGTGACCGTCGTCTTCTTCCTCAGCTGGCTCGTTGGCGCTCACCATTCCAGCATAGAATTTCATTTCTCTTCTGTCGTAGTAATGGGGAGGCCGCGTTTACGGGGGTATGAGCCATTGATTGTCTTACGTGAGGGACACATCTAATAGCATAGGTGATACGCGAGAGTGTGTGCGTACCTATCGTCCCGATGACCACCAATTTTTACCGTAAATAGGTTCGTACCTTTGTTCAACATTCTGTGCCACCGCGCCCGTAGAGTCCTGGACTAAGAGCCCAACCGCTCTCGCGTAATTTTCTTTAAAGTTTCTTGCTTTCGCTCCTCCTGTGTCGTGCGCTACGCAGCTTTGCTAGTCATCCACCTTCGCAGAGTGGAATGACTCATGAATTTTTTCGAGGTCGCTTATTATTTCGAACTCTTCGAAGCGTGCCCAGAAAAACTTCTAGCACGGCATCGGCACCTGTCGGCGAGATTGATAGCTAGGTGCGAGGGCACATAGTTTCCGAGACAGAGAAACCTGGGGCGCGATCTTGTACGCGTTCCAAAGTGGAACGGAGGCGGTCCGTTCCATCGAGCCGCACACGATTGGTCAATTTGATCGTCACGGTTCAAATTGACCAATCGTGTGCGGCTCGATGGAACGAACCGCCTCCGTTCCATTTTGGAACGCGTACAAGATCGCGCCCCTGGTTGGTATGGACAGCGGGCATGGAAATTACAAGCATAACGCGCTCCCGGCTGTCAGTGCGCTACTTCTCGCAGTTTTCACACGCACGCACACGCAATGCTTGGCGAATATAAAGAAATCACTTATGCGCACTATGTGTGCACAGCATATTGTAATTAATGGCGTAATTTAAAAGCGCTCGCAAGACGTAAACAACGTGTTCACGCTATATTAAAGCTCGCTCAAGCAATGTTTGTTTTCGTAACGGTAACGCTATTTCTCTTAATCTCGCTATTAGGCTAATGTTACACTAAAACGACCTCCCTGCCTTTCCTTAGTCCCCCCCCCCCCCTCTCTCTCCAAGAAAACAGCACAACCCGAAGTGAGGCATGACGAGTTATTAACCTCGATCGTGTTGGTCAAACACAGTTCGACATCAAGGAAGATTAGAAAAGGTTACACACTTACTGAAGGCTCGCTCGAGAGTATAAAAAACGCCCCTACAGGCTATGCGTCAAGATTGCCGCTTATTAATCAGAAGCTATAGGCGTCATACTCGGAGTACCATGTACAGATGATGCGTTAAGCATTACAGTGTAGAAATAGCGAAATTCGCGTAAGTTAGTTTTTGCGAAATGTCTCAATAATAGCGACATTTCATTATACAATTGCAGCTATACTTACAATATTCTTCTCGTCAGGACGATGTCAGCGTTCAGTTCTTCTAACTTAATCATCTTGCCGAACGCATCGATGAGTTCCCTCAGGAGCAACCTGCTGTCTAAAATGTTGACCGATTTGAGGGTCAGCTTCTGCAGCGTGGAATCTTCTTTGGAAAGGTATCTGGCAAAGAGTGACTTGAAATGTTCGTCGCGGTAGCAGAACACGCATTACCCGACCGTGAGTTCGGTGATGCTGGTGTTTTCAATGAGCGCCTGGACCAGCCGTCCCGCTTGGACACCTGGCATTTTAATGTCTGCAACGTCGAGGGTCGTCAGATGATACATGCTTAGGTCCAATGAACTTCCAAACATATCCGTATCAACTCCATATGCCTTCTCAAAATCATAAACCTTGAAGGCAAGATTCTTGAGCTGCGAGAGGGATTTGATTGTCTCGAACATGGAAGCTGCGTCCTCAGGTTCAAAGAATTTTCCCCAGACAGTAACACTTTTCAAAGAGCGATGGCGTTTCACGGACCGGAGCAACGAACGGCGAAGCGTCAAGTTGCGGTTGAATTCTATCGCAGTGATACAGTGGTGCTGGCCGAGTAGGCGTTCAACAAGGTTCAGTGCTTTCGCTTTGCGGGAGTCTTCCTCTGATCCGTACAAGACACACCCGCAAGTGCTTGACTGAACGACCGCAATAAGGACGTCGCCTCTGCTTTTCCCTCTACTGTCTTCCCGAAGTTCGAGGCAAGCGCCGAGAAGTACCTCGTTCAACTGACTACGGTGTTCCAGTAGGCGACAGCTCTCACCGCATTCATTTATGCATGGCATGTTCAACGCGTTCCATTTGGTGCTCCCTCTGCGGGGAGCACGTCTGGTGTCGAAGGCATGTTCTACATGCGGCACTTGAGACATGATTCACCAGCCCGCTGGGTGTCGAAACGCAGTTATCAGCGCAGACGTAGTCCTTTAGACGCCTCGCGTATACGACCTGCAAGTAAGAAAAAAATGGTGCACGACAATGTTAGCGAATAAGCAGTTTCTTCTCAATAAATGACTGCCAACGCACTTCCCTCAAGATCTCTCCTTTTTATTGTGAAGCACGCATCTACCACAAGGGGATAAACGGTTGCCAGCTATGAAACTGCGTGTAGTAGCTAAGAAACGCAAAGCTACCATTTGACTAGTAAGGTTACAATAGCATTGCCAAAGGGATAAAACCCGTGTGAGCTCGGGCTTCGAAATTACGTCGACACTTGTTTCACCGGTAGCTAGGTGATTGTTGCTGTCTGCGTGAGAATGGCACTTATGTGTGTATAATTTTCTTTAACGCAAAGATTGACAGAACGAAAATAATTTCAATGCAACTACAAGATTATGTAGTATTTTGTCTTCTTTGCATTCAACACTCTTTACAGGGCGTAAGAATAGGCAGGCTGTTCCCTGTCATGTCCGTACTTTGCCCATGCTGTGCCGCAGCATTGCATGCAAATAGAAAAAAAAATATATGACGGTCAAATTTAAAGCGAAGACTTTGCCTACCACGGCGGCGTGTGGCATGGGCTGCTGGTTTAACTAATGACAGAAAGGTGACTGCGGCTTCACCGAATAACGCTGACTGTTGACTGACGAAGTATAATGCCAGTGGGAGTGACTGTTCTGCGTAATGAATCAATAAATCCCAACGTAAAGTCCGTACTTGCCTGAACTGTTGGTTCATCAAGGTACCTCTAAGTCACACAGACATGTTACAGTGAATAGCTAATATTTCCCACCGACAGATTTGATTGTCCGAAATTCCTCGTATTTCTAATTTCCCATCTTCGGCATCAATTCGATCAGCACCTTTGCTCTGGCAGTATCACTTATTCAGGTGATAAGGCAAACTCGTACCACAATGCACGTCATTTCTCTAGGCTGCCACAGACAAAAGTCATAGTCAATGAAGAGAAAACTGTGACAGGAAAACACGGCAGAAAAATACCAATGCTTTTGTGTGGGTGCACTAGGAGATATTTTTCTTAACGCTACAGCCAATGCTAAAGCTCATGTGATGCGCGGCTCTAGACTGGTCGCCGAAAGGCAGGTAAAATGCGTTACCGCAATAGGTGTTGAAGCTACTCAGCAAATAAGTCTGGATTATATAAATGTTGTTATCTTGTAAAATTATAAAATTTAACCGCGATAAAGGTATGTATATATTTATCGCGGTTACATTCCTTAATTAAAAATCGCAGATTCGCCCAAAAGGGGAAGCATCGACCACGATAGCAAATTAGTGGACAGCTATACGAATTAAGAATAGTAGTTTTATCCACCGTATAGACTTGCAGACGTAGGTATAATAACTAAATTGACAAGCATGGTGTCACGCGCGCACAAGAAAACATGAACACATCGCACTCGATGACCGCGGAAACTCGCTGTCAAAACGCTGGAGTGAGTGAACGCGGTAGCAGCAGCAAGTGAATTGACCTCCGAGCTGCCGCTCGCATCAACGTGAACTAAGCCATGGAAACACAGCGCAGGGCAGAATTTGTCAACCTTGCGGCCCGGAAAGCTCGCGCGGCAGCTCGGGCCGCCTGAAGTAGAACGCCCCCCCCCCCCCCCCCCTTTTTCCCACCGCTGGGGGGAAACACTGGGAAGCTATTCGTTGTTTGAAGCCAGGACTGGAGTATTGCGGACTAAGACGTACTCAATCAAGGACCAAGGGAAAGACACGTTATGCGGTGCGTGTGGAGAGGAGGGAGAAACAGCTGAACATCCGATACTTTTCTGTAAAGGGCTTCGCCCTACAGTTCAAAGCAACGCGGCTGATTTTTTCAAACCATTGGGGTTTAGGGACAGTAGAGGCGAAATAGACTTTAGGTGGGTGGAAATAACCGAACACGTTATCTGATTTGTGGATAAAATCAAGGCAAGAGTGAAATTTCAACCTCCACTAATTATAAAATATATCACTAGTCACGGCTAGGTGGCGTGCCCCGCCACCCGATTTAAAGGGCTCAGCCTTATTTATCCAGCCATCCTTCAAGCCATTTCTTGCTGGTGCAAATTGCATCAGCGCGACAAATAAATAAAATATTTACGCACACTTGTTGCGGCCAATCATAGTAAACAATTGCGCACAAAAAAAAAAAAAAAAAAACGATGGACCGCACCAGAATATTTACCGCGTGACCATTTTTTTTTTTTTTCAGTGAGCATACTGGTTTTGGCAAAGAAATCCTTTACATGCGCAAATCACGCCGATATCGCGTTGGCACGATGTATGTTAATTGCGACATTGACAACAGTAAATCCTTGCACAATTACTTTTGATATGGCACCTGCAGTGCAATTTATTTTTGTTCTTTTTTTCTTTCATTCCATTCTGTTCTATCCACTTTCGGTAAATGCGTTATTCACTAATGCAAGTCCGAAATGTATCGTGCTGATATTATCCATGGGAATTATTATTGTAAATAAGCACAACAATTTTTTTACAAATATTTTTTATGTTGCGTTTAAGTCCCACAGGTACCACGTTGTTAAAACAGATTAAGAGTATGGTGATAGGCATTAGAATTTGATAGGCATTAGAATTAATAGGCATTAGAAGTTACATATGTATCCACGTGAAGAAGTTCACGGTGCTTTACCCGCACATGATGTCTGTGAAAGAGCGTAGCCTCTTCGAAGGTTTTTTCTTTCTTTTTTTTTAATAACGGTCGGTCAGCGTTAAGCTCAGGTCCACGATCACCCAAGAACGTTTAAAATGCGTGGACCGCACCAACGTTGCTACGGTTTGACCGTACTGCACGAGAAAAACCGACAAAAACAATGCAACCGACTTGCGATCCCAGCGGAGGTAACGGAGAGACGGAGACGGGGGCCCACGGCAGGAGTCATGAGCTAGTCTACGTCGGTGGCGCCATCTCTCGGTGGAAACGACCAATAGGCAGAGGGGAAAGCGACGGCCGATCGAGCGCCGTTTGACAGGCACAGAGTTATCGAGGAGGCTATGCCCCGACAGAGACTGCCGGGAACTTGAATTAGTCACACGAATGCGCGTGCAAAAAAAGAAAGACGGTCATTCTTAACCCCTCCTGTAAGAAGGTATAGTGATTGATTACATAGAGGCAAGTTAGCTTCACCTGTCCAAGTCCCCCCTCGTCCCACTGACATTTTTTTTCTCGTTCCCTCCCATCTTGAAGAACCACTCATTTTCTCTGCAGGCGGACAGACAGTCTCAGTGGGGGGGGGGGGTTCCTGCCATCGCGTGAACATCGCCAAATAATCCACCCCTTTAGAGTAAAAAAAAACCAACCTAATCTCTAGTGTCCTTACAGATATGCATCCTTAGTGCATGAAAGCAGCAAACGAGTGGAGTCCCTAATCTTGCAATACATTTTCCCGGACTTTAACTGGATACGAGTGCTTTACTGCAAAGGAACCTCACCTCGTGCTTCCATACCTGCTCTATACACCTTATGTCTGTTCTTTGACCCTGTGCCTGGCATAAATAAAGCTTCAATCTATGTCGCACATCAGCCAATTCAAATAAAGAACGGGAAATCAGGGCTCGTATATTGTTCGCCGCTGATCGGCTTCCGTGCAACACCATGTCAATGGAAGTTTCACGCGAGAATCAGTGGCGTACAATGGGCGATCAGGCAGATGGGTATCGTTAATAGTCGCGTTTACATGAATGTTAGAAGTGACTGCTTTCATGGCGAAACATTTTAGCTCATCACAACCATGCACAAGGTGGCAATGCTACAGGAATGTGAAATGCGAAAATCCTACGGAAAGTAAGTCATCCAAACAAATTTGACCGAACTAAAAAGATGTCTTTCCAAATTAGAAGGCACCTCTGCCCCTGACGAGGTAATTTAGATGCTTAAAAATATCCAAAACAAACTGGAAACCATAGAATCGAAACAATCGCAACACTCAAGTTTGGTGGTAGACGGCCTCAATAACAGATTGCGTCAAAACTACGTAATATTTAAAGGAATCGTTGAGCAAAACTCGGAGACGTCGCAGGAAACAGAATAGCTTGTTACTGAGTTCATTTCTAAAAATTTAGTAATTGCAGCTGGTGAAATAAGAACATGCCATAGAATAGGACAGAAAAGGCCAGGCATACTCGGTCGATATTCATGAAATTCCTCAATTTAAAAAAACATACTTAAAAATGCATTTAAACTAAAAAGGTTAGAATCGTCCCGCGTGTGCATTGAATAGGATTTGTCACCGGGTATTCAATTCATTAGGAAAAAGCTCCGAGATTTCGCTCGTTCCAAACAGAAGCCCGGTGAAAGATTCAAACTTCTATTGACAAGCTTCTACTAGACAACACCATTTATGTCCTTGATCATACCACTAATGAATTTACTGCCCTTCCGAAGCGTCACGTCCCCGCGAAAACCCAGTGATGTAGACGTGAATGCTGTGATGCGTATCTGTCAATTCTTGTGTCAAACTTCTGCAGTTTATTTCGTAAGAAAGATCACCTCTGTTATTATGTGGAATCCTGTTCCGTAGACATGGTTCTAGGCACCGAAACCCGGTTGTCACTCAACATTTCGGATCACGAATTGTCCTTGTCTCCTAAGTTTTCATTATTTAGAAAAGAAAGGACTGAATCGACAGGTGGCGGTGTGTTATTTGCTCTAAAATCTAGTTTGGAAGCTTGCGTTATTGAAACTGTTTCTTGCCTCGAAATTTTATGGGCTGCTCTCTGTCTGACCACACGTTCTACCTGTGTCTTTGGGGTCTGCTATCGTCCACCTGATTCATCCCACTAATTTCCGGATAATTAATCTAAACAAGTCCTTGAGTTCTTTTCGAAACAAGTACCCGACATCACCAATATTTCTTGACGGTGATTTCAACTATCCTAATAATGAGTGGCATTCATGCAGAACCCTGGATGGTACAAGAAAACATTATTATTATTATTATTATTATTATTATTATTATTATTATTATTATTATTATTATTATTATTATTATTATTATTTGATTTGTAAACATATACACAGGAATGAGAAAGCGAGGAGCAAGGCTGGCAACTGCCACCAGAAGGCACACAACGCCCGCCTACTTTTCAGAAAGGAGGAGACAAACATAGAAATGAAAGAGAAGGAGGGGAGGAAAGAAAGAGCGAGATGACAAATCTGAAAGAATAAAGTACAACATACGGTAGGGCCCGTCCCTGCAGGTCACGCTACTAAAGAATGTAAAATAAAAGAAATACAATAGTTGCGTGGTTACAAACGTGCCCCTACGTAAGTTTGTTGCTTCTATAGAAAACTAAGGAGAGCGCGATGAGCTTGATCACGTCGAGACGCACAACCACTGGGGTATAAACATTCGTCTCGATCGTGTCGTACATCGCAGGCCAATAAGATGATAGTCCCTCACTATAGTTATTTGCGTTGCGCACTGAAAGCGGGGTACTCCAATATCAGGTGCTGAAGTGTCTCGCAGTCACCGCAAGACGTACACGATGGACTGGTCACACGTCCTTGTCTGTATAAACGTTCACGCACGTTCACACAGCCAACCCTTAGCTTGAGTAGTTGCGCTCTAGCGCGACGAGGCAAGCCTCGACCGCAACCACGTGGCGGGAACGTTCCATTTGCGACGCGATGGTCTGGATGCTGCTTGAGTAGGTGGCGACGAATCAGCAGACGAGCGTCATGAAGCTTGCACAAAATTTCAGGGCAAGCACAGTCGTTACGAATGCAAGTTTAAACCAGTCGATCAGCCTCTTCATTTCCGGCGATCCCTACGTGCGAAGGTATCCATTGAGCAACGAGAGATACCCCACGTGATAAAATTTTGTTGGCAGAGTCAGTAATGCTGCGCACAATTGGGCAATCAACCTGACTGCGTTGTAATCTGCTAAGTGCAGCGCGGGAGTCCGTAAATATGACAATCTTCGGTGTAGTTAACTCCTCTTGGACGTATTTCAGTACACCCGCCCAGGTTTCTCAGTGGCAATGGGGTTTGGCTGCTGAGCACGAGGTCGCGGGATCGAATCCCGGCTACGGCGGACGCATTTCGATGGGGTCGAAATGCGCAAAACACCCGTGTACTTAGATTTAGGTGCACGTTAAAGAACCCCAGGTGGTCCAAATTTCCGGAGTGCCCCACTGCGGCGTGCCTCATAATCAGATCGTGGTTTTGGCACGTAAACCCCCCCCCCCCCCAAAAAAAAAAAAATGTTGATTAATTTCAGTGCAAGATTAATTGCTGCTCGCTCCGCAGTTGTTGACGAGGCTGGACGGGGTATATGAAATATACGTCGTACTTGAGTCGAAGGGCCGAAAAAAGCTGCAGAGGTGCGTTGACCGTCGCTCTGTACAGATGCATCTGTAAATACTTGAAGATAATCTAGAAATCTGTCGAACATGTGCGACTCAGCCAATTGTAATATGGCCGAAACAGGCATATCAGACTTTTTGTGCATGTCAGGGATTGTAAGGTAAATGGGCAGTACGTGTTTGGTGATATCTTACGGTGACGAAGGCGTAACTGAAGCATCATGTTCAGAAATGTCAGTAATGATCATAAATAATGCCACTATTTTTCCAATGCAAGAAAACGGGCGGTGCATGAGACGATCAAGGAGCATTTGATCATTCGAAGCGCGGGGCAGACGCTCAATATGATATAGAATTCTCTGGTCTGCTTGTAGCCTTAGAGGCAAATGATGTGCTTCAGTGAGTAACTGATTGGGTCTCACGAGGTAATCCCAGCATTAGTCTAAGGGCAACGCGATGATCACGTTCTAGTTGGGCCATCAAACAACGTGGGACGTTCAGGAATGGTAACATGAATGTCAATATTTTCTTGACGTGTTCTCGTCGTTCAATTAGCATCAAATGGTTTCTGTTCCCACTCGTGGTGATTCACGTTTAGACCTCATACTAACGACCGTACCAATAATGACTCGGTAATTGTATTAGATGGCATCAGCGACCACAATACCTTGGATTGTGAATTCATAGGTGTCCTGAAAAAATGTGAAAATGTAAAGGAAGTAATATTTGATTACTCCCGCGTGAATGGGGATGGACTTGTCAGTGACATTTGCACCTTTTCTGCCGATTTTTTGCAGTCATTCCATCATCGTAACGTAAATGCGAACTGAGTATTTCTTCGTGACAAGCTGATCACACTTAAAGAAAAATATATTCCAAAAGTCAAAATAACAGGCTGCACGCAAAGCGCTTGGTTTACGACGCATGTGAAACGTTGAATTAGCAAAAACAAACGTTTATATTCCAGAGCTAAACTATCAGCATCTGTGGAAGATCGGTGGCGTTATCGCGAGCTGCACACTTATGCAGAACTATAATAACTACATCCAAATATAAATTTTTTAACCTCGTCTAACCCATCAAATTACGGACCAATCTCTTTAACCAGCACGCGTTGCAAACTTCTCGAACACATCATTTCATCTGCTGTAATGAAGTTTCTTGCAGCATATATATATATATATATATATATATATATATATATATATATAGAAGCTTTATTTGGCTGGAAAATATTTTAAGTATAGCGGTGGTCGGAGCCCCTCAGTCCAGGGCCCCACTGGCCTCTGCCGCCTGCCTGACCTGGCTAATTAAAGGCTTTTGTCCTGCCAAGTCGGAACGGGCGAGCTGTGCCTCCCATTGCTCCATTGAGATATTAGTTGGCCTATGAGGGTGCTTAGTACACTTCCAGGTTAGATGTATTAGTGTAGGTATGCCACCGCACCAAGGGCACGTGGCCAATATAGCGGGTGGGATACATGGCATTTAGCAGTTTTAGATGGGGGAAGACCCCGGTCTGTATATTGCGCCAATCGGCGGCCTGTTCCCCGCTAAGTTGTGGGTGAGGCGGCGGGTATTTTCGGCGGACTCCGCGTTGATGAGCAAGCATGTCTTTGACATTTAAATTGATGGGATTTTGTGAGGGTCAGTGTGAGTGGTTGGGGTTCGAAGAGGACGCCATCGCTCGGTTAATAGACGCTCGAGCTAAGGCGTTAGCCTGTTCGTTCCTTTCTACCCCGCATGTCCCGGGCACCAGAGTAGGCGATGGCGGTGGTTGAACGATTTGTGGATTATCGTGAGGCTAGCCGCAGTCACGTACCCCTTAAGAAACATCCAACGTGTTTCCCGAGAGTCAGTGACCACGACCGAGTCCCTTTCCGAACGCTCCGCGTGAGCGATCACGATCGCCACTGCTAACATTTCGGTCGAGGTGGGGGAGCCCGCCGTGGTCGACGCGGTAATTTGCTGCTGGCTGATCGCGTCCACGACTGCCAGGGCGTACCTCCTTTGGTAGCGCTGCCGGGTATATATCCTCTGCATGCGCAGCTGCGTCCGTGTAGTACGTATTATACCTAGCGTTATTGGAGTACATCGATTGAATATGTTGTGCGCGCGCTTTGCGCCTTTCCTTGTTGTACTCGGGATGCATATTCTTGGGAATTGGAGCTACTGTAATTTTGCATATCACCGAAGGAGGGAGAGGTACGTCCTGGTGGGTGAGATAAATCGGGTATGCTGGGATATTAAGTCGTGCCAATATTGCCCTACCAGTTTTTGTGAAGCTGAGACTGTCGCATCAGAGTGGCCTGCCTCAGTTCGTCGAAAATATTGTGTACTCCCAAAGCTAGCATACGCTCCGTGGAGGTAGATTTAGGCAGGCCCAGAGCCGCCTTTGAAAGCCGTTCGAATTATCGTGTTGGCCTGCCTCTCCTCTTCCCTGTTCAGGATTTGGTATAGGGCAAGCCATATGTGATTCGACTAATCACTAAGGCCTGTACGAGCCTTAGGGTATCGATTTCTCGCATTCCCACCTTTCTATACGTCACTCGACGTATCATTTGGGATATGTTGTGGGTTGCGGATTTGATGGTTTTGAGCGTCTGTGCTGCTCTCCCGTCGTTCTGAAGCCACAAACCCAAGACTCGCATCGTAGGTACCTCTCGGACCATTTGGCCCTCAACCACAATGTTAATCGACCCTTTGGATTTGTAGCCTTTCGCGTGTTTTCAGAACATAACTTTTTTTATCAATCAGCATGGATTTTTACATGCTTGATCTTGCCAAACGCAACAGTTTGAAATAATTATAAACTTGCATCACTCAATTCATTCTTTGCATTAAATTGAAGCGATGTTTGTAGACTTCGCGAAGGCTTTTGACGAGGTTCCACACTTGCGGCTTATTCATAAACTGACATTTCTTAACATAAATGCGACAATAATTAGGTGCATTACCAACTTTTTAACTAACCGGTTGCAATCAGTTTTCGTTAATGAATATTCGTTTCCCTTAATACACGTCAAATTAGGAGTACCGCAGGGTTCCATGCTCGGTCCTATTTTGTTTTTACTTTATATTATCGATATTAGAAATGATATGCATTGCATAGACTATTTGCTGACGATTGCGTGATCTACAGACAAATTATTAACCCTGAGGATAACTGTTACCTGCAGTCTGACCTAGACAATCTCAGTAAATGGTGCAATAAGTGGCGGATGGAAATTAACATTAATAAAACAAAAGCTATCAGATTCGGCACTACAGCTAAAGCTAGCTGTGTTATGCGATTACATATTAAACAACGTTCCCATAGCCTCTGTATCCACAATAAAATATCTGGGTGTTCATTTGTATTCCGATATGTCATGGAACACTCATACAGACGCGATTGTTAGTGAAGCATCCAGATCACTTGGATTTATAAGGCGCAATTTGCTGTCGGCTAACTCGGAGACCAAGCTTCTTGCTTACACCACCTTAGTACGCTCTCATATCGAATACGCCTGCTTAATTTCGAATCCACATGAGGCCTACCTCAAACACAAACTGGAGTCTCTGCAAAATAAGGCTGCTCGCTTCATCACACGAAACTACTCACGTACATCAAGCGTTACGGAAATCAAATTTTCCCTTATTCTAGCTCCTCTGGAAAAACGCAGGCTACTGACACTACTGTCATTCTTTCATAAACGTTGCCACAATCAGTCGTCCCACGTTGCTCTAAATATCAGGCCAGCTCACCATGTGTCTTCACGACTTGATCACCAACTCAAAATCGAACCTATCTTCGCCCGCACCAATCTGTTTTCCCCCTCACCTCTCCTCCTCGCCATCCGTCAATGGAATCGGCTTCCTGCTGACATCACGTGCATAGTTAATCATGACTCATTTGTAAATAGTTTAAAGCTGTACCTAGAAATCTGAACTAATGATTATCAGTAATCCTTTCCGCCTCCCCTCTCAAATAAAGGGGACAGGGAAAGGAAACAAATGGATTAAAAAATGTAAAGAAAAAATAAATTTCATCCTATTACTCCTTGCTGTTACGTTCCAATTACATTTCCTAATGTTCTGATTTAATCTGTAATTCCTTTGATGTTCTGTGATGTATACTAAAAATCATTGTTTTATTTAGGGATGTTTTATCAGATGCATGTAGTACCGCCCATTATGATAAATGTTTGAAGTTTTTTAGGAACCTTGAACCTTGTGATTATCATACTATTTTTTTTCTCTCTCATTGTATATACTCTGTAGTAAGTCGTTCTACTTGCGCTAATTCGTGTTTAGTGATTCTTGTTTTCTAATTTATGTTTTCTCTGTTTAATTATCTATTTTGTGCCCCGTTCATTGTAATCCCCCTTATGTAATGTCCTCTGGGCTTTTAGGGTACATGAATAAAAAAATTCCTACATAGTAAATAAAGTTCTTTGTCTGTCTGTCTGTACTAGGATCGAAGTGTCAGTGGTCGGCCGGTTATTCCAGCATTGCGCTTCGTCCAAGCGCCCTTTCCTTTACCACCTTTTACGGTGTTTTTCTGCTTTCCCTCAAACAACATTAAAATAAAACGCACCAAGCAGCGAGGGTTACAAATGCATAGAAATCGTACTCTCGCGCAAAGCCACAGAGCCCGAAACCACGGGCAGAATAAAATACTAATAAACGGGCAGCACCTGCAAACCAAAGTGTCAGGGTGATTGACCTAAGCGTTGTCACTCCGTCTCCCGCTTGTAACCGCGTACACTTTGGAAAAACCCGAAAACGCGGTAGCTTAATAATTGCGGGTCATTAGTTAACGAAAGCTGTCAATGCGACACTTTATGTTCGCCTACACTTGCCAAGTAAACACTCGTTCTGAACGGGGTTCCTACAATGATAAATGGCTGCGGTCTTACAAAAGGTTTCCCAACAACGGTCTCAATGGGCAAAGTGCGCGCAGTGCCTGATGACAACGGCGTTTGCGCGCTCTGTGTCGTCACCGCGATAGTCACCCACATCTGACCGTCAATTCTCCCAGTGTGCTTCGCTCATCAAGACTCAAGTGTCATCGGCCACATGCCGCTAGCTGCTTCTTTGCCCCCTCTTTGCAGCCGTTCCGTTCGGCGAAACCAGGACGGAGGAAAACGCCGATCCCAAGCTTTGCGAGCAATAATTAAAGAAATAGCTCACGCTTTCCAGCAGCAGGCTCACACACTCCATCATTGAATAGCGATTTATCTTCTGTCGGCCAAAAGTCGGAAAAAGAAAGGAGAACCTCAGTCTCACTAACGACATATCTTTTTTATTTTTTTCCCTTGGTGATGGCTCGTTCTCGGACTAAGCAAAAACGTTTTCGTCAACCGAGACCGGCTTAAATGTGAAGAACGTCCGCTATCTTCAGGTAACTGCGAATGTGCAGCCAGGAGTCGTGGTCGATGTCGGCGAGCTGTCGCCTGGCATCGGGATGACGCAGACACGCCACCCTGTCCTTGACGACGCCAGCCATTGCCATAAACTCATCAAGGCTACAGTGGCGCACACGCAGAAGGGCGCTGCTGATCATCTTTTGCGCTTCGGCTTTTGTGACGTCAGCACCTTCGATAACCATTTCGAGGAGGCGTGGGTGGCCATGCATCAGCTCGACGGCATCCGCGCCTTCCAAGGTGTCTTGCTCGCCTAGCACGAACTGTGCAGCGGCAGAGACGGCGGAGGCATTCCTTCTGGTCGCGTGCTGCATGAAAAAAAAAAAAAAGACAGGACGTCGTGGTTAAAGCAGAATATATGATGATAAGTCTGAAGCAGTCTAAATTTCTGAAGTGGTTGATACTGGGCGCACCAGTAGAAGTGTAGAATGTTTGATAACAATAACGAAACGGAAATAACTGTTTCACATCATAGGTCACCGCTTCACTTATTCTGTAGCAGAGTAGATCTCGGAAACAGTCGATAAGAGTTCATAGCCGCGTGAGTGAAACAAACCAAGAACAACTATAATACCTCTATTACAGAAATATGCATTCAGAGCAAACGTCACAAACGACCTCTATTTTCTATGCGCAAGAACATATATGATTGAGAAATTGCAACCTGTGATGGCAATAAAAATATGTTCACTGCTCTTTTTAAAGCGAATTTGCTTTGCCTGCTCTCCTTGTTTTCCGCCATGGCCTCTGCGATTACTTCACATGTCAAGGTGCTAACATTTAAGCCTCCCGCCCGTGAGGTAAAACACCCACTTCGCCTGTGTTTACCGGAACGCCGGACAAGCTAAAACTTTCTAATAACTACATGCATAGCTGTCGAGCGTCTTTCATACCTCATTGATTATTTTTCTTTATTAAAACTTCCCTATCTAATATGAACAATTACGTATGCCTTCAAGGGATTTGGTCATGTTATCCACTTCGATGTTTTTATTTCCCAATAAGTGCTTATCTGGAGTGCTGACCAGTTGCCCGACTGCTTCCTTGTGGACACATCTCGCCACCTACGGAGCCGCCGCAAAATCCACGCGTGGCCTCCTAAATGCGATCGCCAGTGATGCTTGCCAACCATTCCAAATTTAGCGGCAGAATCCTGACTTGTGAGAAAAGGCCCCGAGTCACGATTTGACTAAGCGAGATGTGACAACTATTACTTTTTTATTCTGCTGACCGAGAATCCATAAACTAGATTTCGTTTTTTTTTTTTTTTTCAAATGCATGACAACGCGGTTGCTCATTCTTCTCTTTTGCCTTCTGTTGTACTGTGACAAAGATAAAGGCGGCTCAGTTTTTGCCGTGGCTTTACTTCTGTTGTCGGTCTTAACTGTTCACAGTATCTATATTTGTGGACTTATTGAAATTCTTATTATCCACGCAGCTACTGCATCTTGCTAGTTATAAATCGTGACATGGTGCGTCTAAAAAGATTTTAAACTTGGTTGCACGGTGGCTGCCACTGACACGGTTGTTCGTCGCCAGCACCCCTCCTTCCATTTCTCGAGCCGTCTTTCCGTCCCGACTTTGTGCACTCCAGAGTTAATTGGCAACCCTATAGCAAGTTCCCCCGCTTTTTTCTTTCTTTTATTTACTAGAGAGCGGCGCACCCTGGCGCCCATGTTGACGTGAATGAGGATCATTAAACTGCGGCACATACCCAATACATAGGGGCGCAGCTTGTTAGAGCGTGTGGTTTATGCGCAAAGAAACACTTGTGACTCAGGTTCGGTTCCACCCAGCAGAAATTTATAGTTTTTATTTCGTTGAGGTGGTTGGAGAAAACTGTTAGAGACTTAAATGGGTACGAAAAGGGAATGAAGTTGAATAAGAATACTAAACGCATTAAAAAGAGCAGCCTTTATAACTGATGTGGCAACGACCAGGCGCTTTTGCTAACCAAATAATTTGCGCTGCGCTAGCTAAATTCGATGAGTGCCATGAAGTTCCCTACAAGCAATACTAGAGTAAATTGTTGAATGGATTTTTCAACTACACTATGGGAATGATCTATGCGAAAAGAACTAGGGGTATCTCTAATCCTATAGTGTCTACGCTATTAGATGAGTTTGTCTGCAGATAACTGTTGATTTAACCGTTCTTATGAAATTAAGTTAGCTTTACATAGTTCATAAACACAAACAGTGCTCTAAAACGCAGGCGCAATTCGAAACGGCACATATGTGGAATAATTGTGAATTGTGGCATGTATGTTGCGATATTGCGCTCTTGAAATAGATCCATTTACCATGACACAAAACCGTTTCAAGGCCACAATGACGAAGGTCAGACAATATGTGTACTTAACCCCGTTCCTGTCCTGCATCAAAAGGCATGCTCGGAGATCCCGTAGACACTATAGGATCAGGGATACCCCTAGTTCTTTTCGCAGAAAGCTCTACGGTACGTTCTGCACATTGCACTCTCTTCAGTAGCTCAACACTTTCCTTGTGATAGGGAACGATCAAAAAGAGTCATACCAAGATGTCCGCCAGAGCGATGTCGTTGGCGTCGGATGCTCCCGTAAACGACTCGATCATGAAGAACCGACATTTGGGCTCTGTTCGATCCATTGCATCAGGCATGGAAGTGGAAGTGCAGCCAGGCGTCGCGGTGAAATCCGTGATGCTGATGCTCTTGTTAGCGCCATCCGCCAGCACAGCGAAGTCGTAGTCGGACAGTTGCGCTCCCCTGACGCAGACTCTGACTAGATTAAGGTTAGCGGCCAGCGCTGACACGAGTTCGGACTGCACGTCCCGCTGCTCCTGTGGGGTCAGATAGTCACGAACGTCACTCAGGTCTATGTCGACATCAATTAGCGCGGACGGGCCCCTTATACACGCCGCCAACGCGGAGAAATCATTGCGATCGAAGTTATAGCAGTCAACCTGCAGTGACGTTACGTGAGCGCAACCAGCGACCACGCCGAAAGCTGAGATAACTAACTGCGTGCGGAAATATTCGTTGCGCATAACATAGCTGTGTCCGATGCTTGCACTGCTGATTTGCGGGCATTCCTGCAGCTGCTTTGTAGTCAGGTGCGTGTAATGCCCCTTGATGACCACTCGATCCTTCAGGCCTCGATTTCGGATCGTTGCACACACTCTGTCCAGGCCGTCAATGATGGGCAAGGAGTGGACTACCACCGACACGAGAGAGTTATTGTCCGCTATTGCATGGAAGAAGTCGTGGCACTCAGCTTCTCCGAAGCCCCTCAAGTCGATGCCAAGCTTTTTGAGCGGGGAGTTCGGCATCGGCAGGGCTGCTAGCCAGGGCTTCATGCATTGCGCTGCTTCCGGATGCGGACGCAGAACACTTGGAAACCAGATTGCTGCTTCACATTGGCAGTGCGTCGTAGGGAGCCTCAGGCTGCGTAGTGTGGCGCTCTGAGTGATCACTTCGGCAAATAGGGCAACCGTGTATACACTGGAAACATACATAAAAATAACGTGTTAGTTCAAACATAATGAAATATCAACTAGAATAATAGCGTGATAAAAGCAATAAACATTAGATTTTCTAGATGCACTCACTTTAGAAACTAAAATCCACGTTCCTAAACAGGTAGTAGAGGAGTTGCACTCAACGTCATCTAATGCAGATGTATTACGAACCTGAGCCATCCGCCGTGCTAGAGGTGCATGACCTCGGATGCATCATTGCGACATGATTCATAGTAACGACTAAACGTTAGCTGTTCTCTCTAACGCGGCAAATATTCCTGTGGTTTGCCACAGAGCGTGCGTGTCAACGTTAATGAACGCGATCTGCAGTGCGCATAAAAGCGCCTATACCTTCGAATTGTTGCTCTAAGTACGCAAGCATAGCTAACGTGCAGCGCCTTGAAGGAGCGTGTCGCAACTAGAGTGCCTGGATTACGTGGTTGAAACAGCGAAATTCTAGGAACAAAAGTATCGAAAGTGGTCAGTCCATGCTGAAGCTACAGCTATACTTACAATGACGCGTCCTCCACGACGATGTCCGCAATAAGCTCCTCCAAAACCTTCATCTTGCAGAACGCATCGATCAATTCCACCAGGAGTGACCAGCTGCCGGAGAAGATGTCCGATTTGAGCTTCAGTTTCCGCAGCATGCACTTTTCTTGGGCGAGGTATCTGGGGAAGAGTGCATTGGAGTCTTCATCGCGGTGGTTGAAAACGCATTCTCCAACAGCGAGGTCTGTGATGCTTTTGCTTTGAATGAGCACCTGGATTAGCCGACTCGCCTCAATATCGGGCATCATAACATCTGCCACGTCAAGTGTCGTCAAGTAATCCTTGCCTAGGAGATATGAGGTCCCAAAGAAGCCCACCTTCTCTCCCGTCTTATTCTCAAAATTGTCAACATTGAAGACAAGGTTCTGCAGTTCTGAGAGAGAATTGATCACTTCGAACATGAAAGCTGCCTCGGCCGGTGTAATGAATATCCCGCAGACAGTAACGCTTTTCAATGAGCGATGACATTTTACTGCTGGGAGCAAGGAAAGGCGAAGCATCACGTTGTGGTTGAATTCCATCGCTGTGATGCAGTGGTGCTGGCCGAGTAGACGTTCAACAAGGTCCAGTGCTTTCGCTTTGCGTGAGTCTTCCCCGGAACCGCAAGTGCTTGACTGGACAACCGCAATGAGGACATCACCTCTGCTCAGTCCTCGCCTATCTTCACGAACCTCCAGGCCAGCGCCGAGAAGGACCTTGTTCAACTCACGACGGTGTGCCAGTAATTTACATCTCACACCGGCCTCCTTTGTGCATTGCAGGTTCAGTGCGTTCGGTTCGGTGTTGCCCCTGTCTGCTGCATGTCGGGTGTCGACCAAATGTTCTACCTGCGATGCTTTCGACGCTTTAGACATGATTCACCAGCTCCCTCGGTGTCAAAATTCCGCGCTGGTACGTGAACGTCGTCCTTTAGACCTCTCGCGTGAAACCTGCGCGTAGCAAGAAACGGTGCACAACAGTGTTAGCCAAGAAACAGTTTAACACTGTGAACGCACTTCACTCAAGGCCTCTCTCTTCTGCTGTGAAGCATGTTTCTACCACAAAAAGATTAAATGGCGCCAACTCTCGGCTATACCTATGAAAGACTAAACGCGCTGCGAATGCTCGAGGAAAAAACTTCCCTAGTGCGTTTTGCGGATTCTCACTCCTGTTGCTCGAATTTGTTGCATGATTGCAGGAGGTTACAACACTAGCCCACAGCACTGGCGTGAAGGATTTTATGGATGTTATGAACAATAGCGTGCTTTATCCAAACAGGTTCCTATAACTCTACCAAAATGGCCAGCTTTGCTCCAGCCTGCTAAGCCCAGATACGTTCAGCAAAAGGGCGTAGAAGTTGTCAAGGTCAAAGCTACCAAGTGGCTAGTGAGATTGCAATAAGGTTGCCAGTATGCATTCTGAAGGCACTGTAAGTTTGTGTTTCTGCTTAGAAATCACGTCGGCACCTGTTTCGGGCTATCTAGTAACCACTTGAGCTACCGCGGATCGTTTTTTTATCCATTTTCTGGGGTATTTATGTTTATCTAGTAGAACTACACCGCGGAGTGTTAGTCAGCGCCACACCCCCGCAGTCAAGGCCATGAGGTGTGGCGTTGGCCAACACTCCCAGGTTTAGTACTAGTAGAGAAATACAAGTACCCCACAAAGTGAATGGGAGAACGGCGCCACGGTAGCTCAATTGGTAAGAGCATCACACGCGTAATGCGAAGAACAGGGTTCGTGCCCCACCTGCGGTCGGTTGTTTTCACCTGCGGTCAGAACATGTAATTTCCCCTATGCGATCCTTGGTGCCTTTGTTTATTGGCTTCTTATAATATGACACGTATTGATGTGGGAAGAAGTTCGGCTTGTTAATTGAAAAAGCGTCGCTACTTGTAACGACGATTTCGTAAACGTCACCCTCCCTGCAGCACTCTCAGCGCCGTGTCTGCATCGCCCGAACTGCCACGTGCGGAACGGAGGACCAATTTCCAAGCGCCCGGGACAAGTCGACGCTGCGGTCAGCGAGATCTGCGGTGTTGATGCCCTCTAAGTCACATTGGTGCAGACTGTGTAAAGGCGTCGATTCTAGGAACCAATTTTACTTGGAAGCAGTAGCAACGATTTTGGAGACGAGCCTAAACCGTATTTTGCACTTACTGCAGGTTAGTGATAAAATTTTGTTTCTCCCGAGTGGAAATGGTGTGCTTAATGTCGCTGCTGCTGCCAATCTTTCAAGCGTTCATTGAAAAGCTTTCATTGCAATTTGCGGAGTGTTTTTCTTTATTCTCACGAATTGTGGCATTGTGTATGCATGTTTCTTTTTTCCTCTTTATTTGGTTTTTGTACTGACGCACAATGGCGAAGGATTACGGGCTTGTCAGAGAAGAAATGAAAAATGATTTTGCTAAGCTTAAAGGAAATATTTTCCGGAAATTTAAATAATCCAAAAGAGCTACAAGAGAGAGAGTTGAGAATGATAATCCGTGAGCCTAAAACTGAGCAATCATACATAACCCAAAACCTTGAATTTGTCCATGGAACAATCGTATATAGACCTCAAACATAACATAGAAAGTAAAGAAGCATGAAATGCACAGCTCAGAAAGAAAAATGAGGCTCTAAATGAAAAGTGCATAGCATTGTAGGGCCTGGCAGAGGAACTGAATAATCGTTTAGCAAATGCAGAGCAGCATTCCAGGAAGTCCAATCTTGAAATAAAGGGCCTTGAAAAATAAGAAGACGAAAGTGTTCCGTACATCCTCTTCAAAACAGGTAGCGTCATTAAAGAATCGATAATTGAAAGTGATATTGAAACCTGCCACCGCGTGCTGACGCGTAACAGTGAAATTGTGAACATTGTAGTTCAATTCAGTTCGAGCGCGAAGTGAGATGCAGGCCTAAACAGCTCAAGGAAGACTGGGTTCACTAATGCCGACATTGGACTTCGCGGCCGGACCTCAATTTATGTGAATGAGCATCTCTGCCACACGCGAAAAAGGCTGCTCGGAATGGCCTATAAAAATATGAACAGAAGTGGAAGTGTGTGTGGACAGAAGTAGTGTACATCAACAAGGAGTAGGATCTTGCTAAGATATGCAATACACCTATAGGTCGGATTAGCAGACTAGAGGTTCGATTGCGCAACATTTTGACGGGACACGCAGAAGAGAAACACACACATGAGCGCGCTCTCTTGTGTGTGTTTCTCTTCTGTTTGTTCCGTCGAAATGTTGCGCAATCCAACCTCTAGTATGCTATACCAAAACGCCAAGTCTTCAACCTTGGCGGAGTAGCAGCAATTAGTAGCATGACTCAGCAATATGGTTTACTGCGAGGCTTCTCTCCCACAATCAATTCAACACAATCAGCTCTCTCTCAAAGCTGTCCTTCATTTGAACGCCCGTGCAGCTTTGAGCAAAGGATAGAGTCTACTTTAAGTTTTCTTAATCGATTGTTTTTTTTATTTAAGATTATAATGCTCACCGAGACTTGGTGAGCATTATACGGACTTGACCTTTGACGGTTCTATCATACGCACTTGGCACTTGACGGTTGTATTGTGCTCCGCCTCGATGGTTATCGAAATTTCTTCATGAATCGCTCAAATCATAGAGGAGCTAGAGTTGCAGTCTGTTTCGATGCTCATGTTCAGTGTGAACATTCTACTGATATTTGTAAAAAAACTGATGCTTATCAATGTCTAACCTTAGGAAGCAACCTCGAAATAATATGCGCCATTTACCGTCCATCAAGCGGGGATATTACAGTTTTCTTGAATTTATTGATTATTGATAGATTATCGATTACTGACTAAGCTTAAGTAGAACCAACCATGCTTAGGTAGACTTATTATCCAGTCTCAGGTTTGCTAGTTCACAGTGGTATGTACCATTGCGCTTGTACCGTTTCTGCACTACCGCCAGGATCGGCCCACATCTTAACGCGATAGCGTTTAGGGCCCGTGTAGCATAAAATCCGGCGTCGGCAATGTCGCCCGCAGCCGAGAAAATTTGTCCCAACCACGCAGGCCCTCCAAATATATTTTACCGCTAAAGTTGTTCACACTTTGTCCTGCACTCTTTACAAAGTTATCCCTCAGAATTTGGGTGACAGCCCACAAACAATTGTCATGAAACAAAATACCGACAGCACATGCCTTTTATGCTAAATCTTCTCAGGCTGAAATATAAAAAGTACAAGCAATAAAAGAAGGCCGGCCAACGAAAGAGGCCGCCTTTCTACCAGAAAGCGCGCCTTCGTGAATAGCGTTCACCGCCAGAGTTTCCCGGTAAACATAACGGTTACATAAGCTGCAGTTGCCGGCAAGTGGGAGAAACAATCAAGGATCTTTCAATGCTATCGCGTTCCACTCTTGTTCTGTTCGCGCATCACGGACTAACGGTCGACTTAAACAGCGTGGCTGTTAAAAATATCCGTAGCTCTAGCGCAACTATATACAATGTTTTTCTTCTCGTCTGTACTGAAACACGTAGCACCGGTTACATAGCATCAGTCGTGCTCACTGGTATGCACTTCGGCACCCCTTGCATGTCCCTGTCAGGAAATGAGTGCACCATTTGCCATGGCCGGAGCACGTGCGAGCGATCGGCTGCTTGGGACGCAGACGAGGCCCTCGCGGACGGCAACGCCGGAGCCACTCTTTCTAAATACCCTCCGAGCTCGCTCAAATGGCGCGTCGCGCCGTCTCAGAGGCCATAGTTTGTTTGCCTCTTGCTACCACCGTCAGCGCTGCCATCTGGCAAGTTGTCAACATAAGGAATGTTGACACAAAATGGAGGAAGCTGACCAGAATATTGCCAATCAAATATTTGGACTGCAGGAGGGGTGCAAACCAAGAAAGAGCGGTTAAGAAAAAGGGTAAAAAAACAGAGAGGGGTCTGTGGAAAACAGGGATGCAGACGAAATCAGCAATGGGTACCTACAGAACTTTCAAGCGAGAAATTGCCAAAGAAAATAGCTACGATAATTCTAGGGAAGCGCTTTGTTGTTTGAAGCGAGGACCATAGTATTGCGGACAAAGATATACCGAGTCAAGACCAAGGTATAGACACGTTATGCGGTGCATGTGGAGAGGAATAAGAAACGGCTGAACACCTCATACTTTTCTGTAAAAGGCTTAACCCTACATTGCAAAGCAACGGGGCTTGTTTTTCAAAGCATTGGGGTTTAGGGAAAGTGGAGGCAAAATAGACTTTTAAAAAGCAGGTAGAAATAACGAAATGGAGCTTATCTGATTGGTGGCTAAAATCAAGGCAAGAGTGAAATTTCACCCTCCACAAAGTACAAAATATGTTAATAATCATGGCTAGGTGTCGTACTCCACCGCCCGACTTAAACGGTTGAACCTCATCCATCCATCCATCCTCGGTCTTGGGGCAATTAAAGCCCCTCCATACATGTTTGCGCCGACCCGGTTAAGTACCGCCAGCCATAGAGCTAATATAGCCAACTCTAGAGGAAAAGCTCCCCATAGAGCCCATGTATGCAAAGCAGGAACCGCAAGGGTGCAACCACTTGAGTGGAATGTGATAAACAATGCCTGTGTCACAATTCGCTAAAGGAGACACCCGTGCCTAACACCACATTCATATTTTTTTCTTCTTTTTAATCCCCCGTCCCGCCCAAGTTTTAAAACTAATCATAAACAGAACGCTTCAGTGGAGGGGGGGAATAAAAAGAAAAGGCAGTGCTTATCGCATTCCGCTCAAGTTGGTAAAGGTTATATTGGACAGAGTGGCAGAGGCCTTAATATGAGTCTAAATGTACATCTGCATTCACCTAACGATCCCAATGCTTTGAATCTAGCTTCTCATTGTTTTACGTGCGGTTGTAAACCATTGTTCGAGGACACAAAAGTCCTTTCTAGACGCAAATGCCAAACTACACGTGAAATAATTGAGGCATTTCACATAAAAAGACAAAGAGAAACTTGTGTTAGTCAGGCATCGATGTCATTGTCAGGCAGTGAATTTCAATATTTCCTAAGCACGTGCGTCAGTGTGAAGTAGTACTTTTTCTTGTTTTAAATTTTGCGGCTTCGCCATTTTTTTATTTGTTTTATCTCATAACTGTTATCCTTTAGACCATGTGATGTTCCTACGCTACGGTTTTAGCAATCACTCAGATATGGTGTCCTTTCCCGATAAAGACTTCGTTGTGAGTTAGCGCTTGTCCTGTCTTCTTCTGCCACCGTCCGTGTTTTTTCGCGCTAAAACCAAGAGCTTGAAAAGAGAATTTGGCTAATTTTGGTCTGGGAGGGATTCTAACCCGGGCCTCGGGGGTGCTAGACGAGCCCGCTTCCGCGACCGCTCCAAGGTGTGCCCATTGCGTGCGTCATTGCACACGTAACGTCGTGTTGAGACGCTTGGCGCGTTTCGATTTGGCCTTGAAGAAGCGCAGTTGAAAAGCAAGCGAGAGCTTGCGCGGACAAGGAACGTGCGGAAAAAACGTTTCGTCGAAGGGACTGTAACTAAGCAGCCTTAAGTGTGTCTGCCTAAATTTGTTTAACGACGCATATCGCAGGTGTCACGGCCAAAGAACGCTAGATGTCATAGCGACATTTGGCTCCTAAACTCGCAATATTCTTCGGAAATCGCCAATGAACATAGGACACGCTACCGTGATTAGCAGCGAAACAACGCAACAAAAAATAACCGAGAAAATATTTTTGAACAATCGATAATGCAACAATTAAAAAAATATATATTGTTTCACAACGCAAGCGGCACTCAGTTGTATTTTTTCTTTGCTTTAATCAGCATAACCATGTAGAATGATTGTGTACACTTCACATCGGATGGGGAATTTACACTGTTTCGTGACCCCGGCTGACAGGGAGGTGAAGTAGGGGTGTGCCGAACATTTTTGACCTGTCGTGGAGGGGTGATGGAAGAAACGTAATATAAACACGCTGAAACAGCATTACGTCATAGCGCCCTTGAACAGCGAGAATGTGTGCACTACCGCAGCGCTGGCCTGTCTTCGCTGCAGTGTTACGTCCAATGGCGTCTTGCGTATTGAATATTCTGGGAATGCCTGTGTTGAGCGCAGGAGGCAGCTCGCGAAAGCGTCACTCGAGAGGAGACAATAGAATCTAAAGTGCACGAAAGGGTCAATGGAGGGATTACAAAGGGGTCTAACCCTGGTATGAAGGCTTCTCTGGAAACTCAACGCGTGCTTGCGGACACTACATATTTCCAGTGAGGACGCGTTGTGCCGCCATGGTGCATGAATTTCTCCAGAGCAGGAAAGCTGTTTTGCACAAGTTCGCACACGGCACGCGTCAAGGTAAACAACGTAGAGATGCAGTTCACGCTAAGGCAAGGTATACAGGCAAGGCTGAAGTTATTAAAAGCAAAACTTTTCCCCAGCATTGCGAAAGCTCACATAGCTGATGATCCTAAATATGGAGAATCGTTAAGTGCATCGCCTGCGTAGCCGATAGGGCAAACAAACGAATGGAAAAATAGTTTTTATCTGTAATTTCTCAACTTTACTGTTGCTTTGCAACTACGACTGTGAGATAGTGCGCTCTTCGATGGTCAAACTTTCCTTACTCTCACAGCTCATACCCAAACATTACTTAAAAAGTTCCCAAGCTACGAAGGTTATTGCGTTCTTGGATCACTGCACTCAAAAGCGTGTGCTCCTACATAGCGTCCGTTGTTAACACTAGAAAATTATAAACAGGGACAGGTGGTTTTTAAAACGCTTTTTCCGTCGTGGCTTCTACGTAAATAATCATCCTTAAAGGAAAGACATGTCGAAGTGCTCATGTGACGTGTGCTAGTGTGCACGGAGATTTTGACATGCCATGTT